>NC_143024.1:92896982-92969482 GCF_057628025.1 Oncorhynchus mykiss
ACAGGGACGTAATGCTCCCGCAGCGCGAAAGAGCTCCCTCACTTTGTTACTTTTGAGAATACACAGAACTGGTAAAAAACGTGTTTTTTAGGAACGTTAGTGCTGATAAATTCTAAATAGATTATATTTAATTACCACTACTAAAATTCCATGAAAAAACGATAGAATGACAATCCAAATAAATTATCCTATAGAAGCCTAGAGGTAAATGGTGGTTTCTACCCTGTCTTTTCTCTGTATAGAAGCCTTGAGGTAAATGGTGGTTTCTTCCCTGTCTTCTCTCTGTATAGAAGCCTTGAGGTAAATTGTGGTTTCTACCCTGTCTTCTCTCTGTATAGAAGCCAAGAGACAAATGGTGGTTTACGACGTTAGGTACAGTGGGGGTTTTTCATAAACATAGCTATGTAACAATGTGTCATCAAAGAGGGCGAACCGACGTTCTGGTAGAGAATGCATGAATGAGTACTTCAACTGTCACCTGTAATAAAACGCAGTGTGCCATGATACACTGCATCTATCGGATTTAATGAAGTGGCAGCTGCGTTCATATAGATGATGTCGCCATAGTCTAGGACTGATAGGAACATCGACTGAATAATCTGCTTTCTACTACGTAGCGAGAGGCAGGACCCATTTAAATTCTCAGCTTCTTATAACTAACTCATCAATATGCTTTTTTTTTTTCAAAGACAGCTTTTCATCGATCCAGATGCCCAGATATTTGTAAGCAAGGACACAATCGATATGGACACCATCCAAAGTACATATGCTTCAGGCCCCTCCAGACAATTTAGGTGCTATTTCTCACACTTGATCAATTGTGCGGGAACCAGTAACAACAGCGTTGGTGCATGTTCGATCGTGTGTGTGTTGCCTTCCTCTTTTTGGGAGTGATACAATTTTGATTTGAAAAGTTTGCTGCAATCTAAAATTATCGATTGATCTAAAAATGCATTCTCATCTAAATAAATCACAATAGTTAGACAAAAGTTTGTCTAAATGTTTTCTGGATCGTAATAAAAATGTAAATGTAATTTGGGGTTAGGGTTATAGTGTCTTGCCCTGACCATAGAGATCCCTCGGTTCTCTATGGTGTTAAGGTCAGAGTGTAACGGATGTGAAACGGCTAGCTTAGTTAGCGGTGCGCGCTAAATAGCATTTCAATCGGTGACGTCACTTGCTCTGAGACCTTGAAGTAGTGGTTCCCCCCCGGCTTTTGTGGGTAACGATGCTTCGAGGGTGACTGTTGTTGATGTGTGCAGAGGGTCCCTGGTTCGCGCCCGGGTATGGGCGAGGGGACGGTCTAAGGTTATACTGTTACAAGAGCGTGACTAAGGGGGGGGGGTGTTTTAGTCACTGATTTTCTATGTTGGTGGGTTGTATGGTTCCCAATTAGAGGCAGCTGGTAATCGTTGCCTCTAATTGGGGATCATATTTAGGAAGCCCTTTCTCCCACCTCTCTTGTTTTTGAGTGAGTGCATGTAGCACTATGTTTGTTCACGGTCGGTGTTTGTCAAAATCAAATCAAATCAAATGTATTTATAAAGCCTTTCGTACATCAGCTGATGTCTCAAAGTGCTGTACAGAAACCCAGCCTAAAAACCCAAACAGCAAGCAATGCAGGTGTAGAAGCACATTGGCTAGGAAAATCTCACTAGAAAGGCCAGAACCTAGGAAGAAACCTAGAGAGGAACCAGGCTATGAGGGGTGGCCAGTCCTCTTCTGGCTCTGCCTGGAAGTTTGTATCTTGTTTTGTTTAAAGTTTCGCTAAAATAAAGACGTTGAACTCCAATCACGCTGCGCCTCGGTCCTTCTCTCCACACGACCGTGACATATAAGTTAATTGTGTCGTGATGTGTTGTAAAACCAAATCAATATTGTTAGTCATAGGTACATATCTCTGCTGCTGTACTTATCATTCCTTGTATATTTAGTGTAAATTGGTCCGGTGGATATACGCATAGATTGAATTTGTTACAGTGTTATTTGGGTTGTTAATAGGATTCATTCTATTTCTTATTTCTTAATTTCTTTAAAAAAAATTGCGTTGTAGATTGTATTGTTTTGTATTGCTAGGTATTACTGCACTATTGGTATCACGGCTCAGACTAAGACCCAGATGCAGACACAGGAGGTGGATAGTACGGGTATCAGAGTTTATTAAAGTACGAGGGGCAGGCAATCGTCTCCTGGAAGCAGGAGACAAAGGCCTGTGAGACAGGGGTTCAATTACATGGAAAGTGGGATGTATACAGAGGGTGTGGTGCAACAGAAGGTTAGGTTAAGAACCTAAGAGATGAGGGAAAGGCCGATAAAACGGGAGGTGGAGGTTTGCGGGTCTCCATCCGGAGGGGCAGATCCCGAGTGGAAAGCCCTCTGCCCAAGACGATAAACCTGGAGGTGGTCTTGAAAAGAGCTTGCCTGGGCTTTATTCCAGGTACGGCAACAGCTGCGGACAAAGATCTGGGCAGAGGATATGCTGACCTCTTCCTCTTGCTCCGGGAAGAGTGGGGGCTGATATACCAGGGAACACTCTAAAAAGGCAATAGACCAGTAGCAGAACAGAGTGTTGCAGGAGCATCCCACCCACACGAGTTGCTGGCTCCAGGTGGTGGGATTGGTGGAGATGAGGCAACGAAGAGTCGTCTTCTGGTCCTGATTGGCTCACTCCGATTGGCTGTTAGACCATTGGCTGAGGATGAATACCAGAGGACAGGCTGGCCGACGACCCAATTAGGGTGCAGAAAGCCTTCCTAAACCGGGATGAGAACTGAGGACCGTGATCGGAGACCATGTCGACCGGAAGTCCATAGATCGGAAGACGTGCTGCACCATGAGCTGGTCCATCTCCTTAGCTGAGGGCAACTTAGGAAGGGGGATAAAATGGGTGGCTTTGGAAAACCTATCTACCACCGTAAGGTGGTGTTGCAATCTGTTGGAGGGAGACCCGTGACAAAGTCCAAGGATATATGGGACCAGGGGCAGTGAGGAACAAGGAAGCCAGCAGGAGCTTGTTCTGCACACACACAGTGCAAGCGGCAATGTCAGGAACCATGGGGGGCCACCAAAAATGTTGTCGGACCGAAAGCCCGACGGGATGACAGGTGTCTCGAGGCCCATTCCAGGACCGGAGCAGAGTCCGGAACAAACAACCAGTTAGCCAGGCCCCTCAGACTCTCTATTTCCCAGATGATAGCAACCGCTAGACAGGACGTCGGGAGGATGGTCTCCGGGTCTGATGGTACAGTAGCGGGGCTGTACAGACGTGAGAGTGAGTCAGGTTTCACGTTCTTGGACACCGGGCGGTAGGAGATACTGTAGAGAAATGGAAACGAGTGAATAACAAGGCCTATCTCGCCTACCTGGAGTTGAGGCTCTTGTCGGTGAAGAGATATTCCACGTTCTTATGGCCCGTTCATACCGAGAATGGATGTCCCGGCCCTTCAAACCAGTGCCTCCAATCCTCTAACGACATCTTAACTGCGAGTAATTCTTGATTTCAAACATCATTGTTCCTCTCAGCGGGGTTCAGACGATGGGAAATGAAGGCACAGGGATGCAGCTTCTGGTCCTGGGCAGAACGCTGCGACTGGACAGCCAACGTCCGAGGCATCGACCTCCAACACGAACTGACGGGACGGGTCCGGATGTATTAAGATGGGAGATGTAGTGAATCGCTGCTTGAGTTCTGAGAACATCCGGTCAGCTGCTGGAGACCATATGAACGGAACCTTGGGAGAGTTGAGTGCAGAAAGGAGGGCAGACGACCGCAGCTTGGTGCGTTTCGAAGGCCGAGGAGATGAGTGGTAGCTGGTAACGTTTTTTAACCGTAATGTCATTAAGACCCTGGTAGTCGATACATGGATGCAGGGTCTTGTCCTTCTTCTCCACAAAGAAGAACCCTGCGCTGCCGGGGGAGGGAGATGGACGCATAATCCCTGCAGCGAGAGAGTCCTCAATGTACCCTTCCATCGATTTGGCCTCCGGACCCGACAGGGAATAAAGTCACCCCCTCCCAAAGCTGTACAGTGCACGGGAGGTTGATAGCACAGTCGTAGGGCCGATGCGGAGGAAGAGATGTGGCAAGCCCGCAAGGAGACATCCCGAGGCAGTCTGCGCTAACTTCAGACAATGTGCATGACTCCAATCCATGATGGAACCCGTAGCTCAGTTGATTAGGGGGTGGTGCCTCTGGAGCCATGACAACCCTAAAACCATGGATTAATGAGGAGACTCCAGGAGCAGAAACTGCATAGACTTACTCTGGTTGCCTGACAGCCGCTGGTGGATAGGAATTTGTGGGTGATTCTGCCAATAGAGCGCCCATCCAGCTCTCAGGTAAATAAGAAATATCCCGTAGCTCCACAATACAGACAGCCTTTGGTGTTCTGTCTGCGTGAATGCTCAGCAGGAGACAATCTACTGCGTGAATGCTCAGCAGGAGACAATCTACCCAGTTGCATGGACTCTGGAGGAATCAAGTCAACAGCCCTCTGTGATTTCCGAGGTGTGACACCGGATTCTCTTGGAAATGTAGACTTTGGGGATTTCCGGGATTCCTTGGAGGTGAGGTGGAATTCAAGGATGAGCGAGGGTGACACGGACCAGATCCCCTCTCCCTCCTACGTTCCCGTAGCTGCCCATCGTTCCAGCTCCCGTGCTGCGAGCTCGTCTTTAATCACCTCCTATAAACCGGGAAGGAACATGTCGAACAGGGCTTCCACATACTCTCAGCCGCCAATTTACGAAAATCCATCGTGTAGTCTACCACACTAAGGGAGTCTTGATGTAGTTGGAGCAGCTTACGGACAGCCTGGTCCAAGTCTACTGGGTGAGTCATGGCCAGTTCGTATTATCATGGCTCAGGCTAAGACCCAGATGCAGACACAGGAGGGGGATAGTACGAGTTGACGGGACAAGACGAACTGGCAACAGACAAACAGAAAATGCAGGTATAAATACACGGAATGGGAGACACCTGGTGGTGATTGGAGACAATCACAAGACAGGTGAAACAGATCAGATCAGGGTGTGTGTCTGTCATTTCTAATATATAATAACATTATTATCTCATCCTGTCGTCTTCCTATCATGTCAGCCATGTATGGCTCAGCTATCACACCACAGTGAAAAGTGACAGCTAGCTTCAATATCAGGAGAACCAAACCGTTATTTTGGAGATAGATGTTTTTAGCTGGGAAAACACAAGGGGTGTGACTCAAATGGCACCCTATTCCCTACGTAGTGCACTACTTTAGACCAGGGCCCTGTCAAAGAAGTGGACTACATACAGAATAGGGGGCCATTTGAGATACACACAATAAGGTCAAAGTCTCTGATCCAAAGTAGATCTTATTTCATACATCATAAACATGAAGGCATAGAGACTTCTCTGAAACAAACACACGCACACACACACACACATACACACACGCACACACACACACACACACACGCACACACACACACACACACACACACACACGTACACGCACACACACACACACACACACACACGTGCACACACACACACGCACACACACACACACACACACACACGTAAACACACGCACACACACACGCACACACACACACACACACACGCACACACACACACACACACACACACACACACACACGTACACGCACACACACACACACACACACACAAAAGCACACACACACACACACACACGTACACACACGCACACACACACGCACACACACACACACACACACACACACGTACACGCACACACACACACACACACACACATACGCACACACACTCTGACTTCGCCTCACATCTCACTGTGTAGAGCACCAACACATACTGAGATTCATTTGAATAGAAATCTGCTGTTGTTCCCCTGTAGCAGAAACTGAGAGCATTGGAAGTGACAGAATCAATTGAGACTTGCCTTAAGGCTGAGAATTAGACTATTGGCGCTGGTGTCATTTTGTTAATGGCTTACTGGCAGAACGATCACTTCATTATCTTGAGATGGTCGAGGAGACAGCATAGCTGGATATTGTATGGGAAAATAGATGAAAACAATTATACGAATTGAAGTTTTGAGTTTCAATGTTTTATTAGCCATGCGTACAGGAGACACAATGGTCACAACATCGTCCAACGAAAACACTCCCTTTCAGGTTCCTTCTGGACGATGAAACAACAATAAGAGCTAATTCAAGATGAGATACAAGCTACGAATAGGAACATGAAGTAAATGGCTCATTAGAATAAATCAACATTTTTATCAGAAGTCATAAAACAGGAAGGTACATACACATGTTTCAGGAAAAGGGGGGATTGGGTTGTAAGTGTTTACATTGTGCAATATTAGCAATAGTAAATAAGTCTGGTAGCTGCATTTGTAATGTGTGTGTGTAGCACACCGGATAGTTTATTAGGTACACCCCCCCCCCCATGGTAGATTACAGTGGTAAACACCCCCCCATGGTAGATTACAGTGGTAAACACCCCCCCCCCCCCCCCCCGTTCACAAAAATAGATTGGTCCTACAGAGAGTGAGTCACGTGGTTTACTGTATAAAGCAGGCAGACAGGCATCGAGGCATTCAGTTACTGTTCGATTGAACGTTAGAATGGGCAGAACGAGTGACCTAAGCGAATTTGAGCGTGTTATGATCGCCGGTGCTGGACGCGCCAGTTCCAGTTACTTAGAAACGTCCTGGGCTTTTCACGCACGACAGTGAACTAGGGTTTACAGAGAACGGTGACGACAAAACCAACAGTAGATCTTTGGCGAAAACAGCTTCTTGATGATCGAGGTCGAAGGAGAACGGCAAGAACCCGTGCAAGCTAACAGACGGGCCGTAAACAGACAAATAATGGGACAGGACAACAGTAGTGCGCAGAGAAGGGCATCTCGGAACGCACAACCCGTTGGCGCTTGGCAACACTGGACAATTGAGGAGTGGATGACCATCGCCTGCTCTGACAAATCCCGGTTCCTGTTGCATTATGCTGATGGCATAGTCAGGAATTTGGCGCTAATGCATGACGCCATCACGTCACGTCAGCGTAGACCAATATCCCTGTAGAATGTTAACGACTTTGAAAAAGCACCCCCCCGAATAATTCAGGCTGTTCTGGAGGCAAAGGGGGTCCAAACCCGGAACTAGATGGTGTACCTAATAAACTGGTCATTGAGTGAGTGATTGAGTGTGTGCGTGTGTGCGTGGATGTGGTTGTCTGTGTGTGTGTGTGTGTGTGTGTGTGTGTGTGTGTGTGTGTGTGTGTGTGTGTGTGCGAGAGAGAGAGAGAGAGAGAGAGAGAGAGAGTGAGTGCAGCTGGTCAGTCCGTTTCAAGTGTTCATCGGTCTGATGGCTTGTAGACTGAGTGAGTTCACGTCAGTAAGGCGATACATGGAATCTACTAATCAATACTCTACTAAAGAATACCATCATAACTATATCTAGTTGTTTCTATGGCAACAACTGTTAAGTACCTCTTTAAAAGTAACAGTAGAGAACAATACACAATTTTTGATCTAAATTATCTTTGCTTTTCGGCAACAACAAAAAAAGGAGACTTGGCATAATTCAATGGAAACGGGGGGGGGGGGGGGGGGGGGTACAGCCACAGAACAGAACAGCCACAGAGCAGCCACAGAACAGCCACAGAACAGCTACAGAACAGCTACAGAACAGCTACAGAACAGCCACAGAACAGCTACAGAACAGCCACAGAACAGCTACAGAACAGCCACAGAACAGCCACAGAACAGCCACAGAACAGCTACAGAACAGCCACAGAACAGCAACAGAACAGCCACAGAACAGCCTCAGAACAGCCACAGAACAGCCTCAGAACAGCTACAGAACAGAACAGCCACAGAACAGCAGAAAATCAAACAGTCAAGCATTCATCCAGGTGTTCATCATCAGGTTCAGCATCACCGTCGGTCCAAACTGAACGGTGAAACTGAGTCGATGAGGTTATTATAGGTGAAGCTGTGTCTGTAGTGCATCGGATTTGCTCGAATTGTAGAATTGTATGAAATCCGTGTACCGTGAGAGTTTGATATCCATATTCTGCGCTACCGGGTCCGTAGCTCTTCTGCTTCGTGTCAGAGAGATGTTTTTTATTGTTTCTGACGGTAGTGATGGTGGACAGTGACTGTGAGCTCACTGACATGATCTACATTACTGATGCCTCTGGTGGCAATGAGGATTGAGCCCCAGTTGAATTCCCCTTTGTGTGTGTGTGAGTGTGCGTGTGTGTGCCCTGAAAGAGACAAACACATACAGACACACAGACACAGTTCAGAGTGACACCAGAGTACAGTACAGTGTAGTGTCTCTCTACACTGAGTGGTTATGGTAGATTACAGTGGTAAACACCCCCATGGTAGATTACAGTGGTAAACAACCCCCCCATGGTAGATTACAGTTGGACCCCCCCCCCCCCCCCAACTGATATAATACTGTGTTGGAGTGTTGGGGGTGTTATATGAGACTAGTCCTGTATCTTTGATGGTATAACACTGTGTTGGAGTGTTGGGGGTGTTATCTGAGCCTAGTCCTGTATCTCTGATGGTGTGACATAATACTGTGTTGGGGTGTTGGGGGTGTTATCTGAGACTAGTCCTGTATCTCTGATGGTGTGACATAATACTGTGTTGGGGGTGTTATCTGAGACTAGTCCTGTATCTCTGATGATATAACACTGTGTTGGGGTGTTGGGGGTGTTATCTGAGACTAGTCCTGTATCTCTGATGGTATAATACTGTGTTGGAGTGTTGGGGGTGTTATCTGAGACTAGTCCTGTATCTCTGATGATATAATACTGTGTTGGAGTGTTGGGGGTGTTATCTGAGACTAGTCTCTGATTATATTACACTGTGTTGGAGTGTTGGGGGTGTTACCTGAGACTAGTCTCTGATTATATTACACTGTGTTGGAGTGTTGGGGGTGTTATCTGAGACTAGTCCTGTATCTCTGATGATATAACACTGTGTTGGAGTGTTGGGTGTGTTATCTGAGACTAGTCCTGTATCTCTGATGATATAATACTGTGTTGGAGTGTTGGGGGTGCTACAGAGAGTGAGTCACGTGGTTTACTGTATAAAGCAGGCAGACAGGCATCGAGGCATTCAGTTACTGTTCGATTGAACGTTAGAATGGGCAGAACGAGTGACCTAAGCGAATTTGAGCGTGTTATGATCGCCGGTGCTGGACGCGCCAGTTCCAGTTACTTAGAAACGTCCTGGGCTTTTCACGCACGACAGTGAACTAGGGTTTACAGAGAACGGTGACGACAAAACCAACAGTAGATCTTTGGCGAAAACAGCTTCTTGATGATCGAGGTCGAAGGAGAACGGCAAGAACCCGTGCAAGCTAACAGACGGGCCGTAAACAGACAAATAATGGGACAGGACAACAGTAGTGCGCAGAGAAGGGCATCTCGGAACGCACAACCCGTTGGCGCTTGGCAACACTGGACAATTGAGGAGTGGATGACCATCGCCTGCTCTGACAAATCCCGGTTCCTGTTGCATTATGCTGATGGCATAGTCAGGAATTTGGCGCTAATGCATGACGCCATCACGTCACGTCAGCGTAGACCAATATCCCTGTAGAATGTTAACGACTTTGAAAAAGCACCCCCCCGAATAATTCAGGCTGTTCTGGAGGCAAAGGGGGTCCAAACCCGGAACTAGATGGTGTACCTAATAAACTGGTCATTGAGTGAGTGATTGAGTGTGTGCGTGTGTGCGTGGATGTGGTTGTCTGTGTGTGTGTGTGTGTGTGTGTGTGTGTGTGTGTGTGTGTGTGTGTGTGTGTGCGAGAGAGAGAGAGAGAGAGAGAGAGAGAGAGAGAGTGAGTGCAGCTGGTCAGTCCGTTTCAAGTGTTCATCGGTCTGATGGCTTGTAGACTGAGTGAGTTCACGTCAGTAAGGCGATACATGGAATCTACTAATCAATACTCTACTAAAGAATACCATCATCACTATATCTAGTTGTTTCTATGGCAACAACTGTTAAGTACCTCTTTAAAAGTAACAGTAGAGAACAATACACAATTTTTGATCTAAATTATCTTTGCTTTTCGGCAACAACAAAAAAAGGAGACTTGGCATAATTCAATGGAAACGGGGGGGGGGGGGGGGGGGGGTACAGCCACAGAACAGCCACAGAGCAGCCACAGAACAGCCACAGAACAGCTACAGAACAGCTACAGAACAGCTACAGAACAGCCACAGAACAGCTACAGAACAGCCACAGAACAGCTACAGAACAGCCACAGAACAGCCACAGAACAGCCACAGAACAGCCACAGAACAGCTACAGAACAGCCACAGAACAGCAACAGAACAGCCACAGAACAGCCTCAGAACAGCCACAGAACAGCCTCAGAACAGCTACAGAACAGAACAGCCACAGAACAGCAGAAAATCAAACAGTCAAGCATTCATCCAGGTGTTCATCATCAGGTTCAGCATCACCGTCGGTCCAAACTGAACGGTGAAACTGAGTCGATGAGGTTATTATAGGTGAAGCTGTGTCTGTAGTGCATCGGATTTGCTCGAATTGTAGAATTGTATGAAATCCGTGTACCGTGAGAGTTTGATATCCATATTCTGCGCTACCGGGTCCGTAGCTCTTCTGCTTCGTGTCAGAGAGATGTTTTTTATTGTTTCTGACGGTAGTGATGGTGGACAGTGACTGTGAGCTCACTGACATGATCTACATTACTGATGCCTCTGGTGGCAATGAGGATTGAGCTCCAGTTGAATTCCCCTTTGTGTGTGTGTGAGTGTGCGTGTGTGTGCCCTGAAAGAGACAAACACATACAGACACACAGACACAGTTCAGAGTGACACCAGAGTACAGTACAGTGTAGTGTCTCTCTACACTGAGTGGTTATGGTAGATTACAGTGGTAAACACCCCCATGGTAGATTACAGTGGTAAACAACCCCCCCATGGTAGATTACAGTTGGACCCCCCCCCCCCCCCCCCCAACTGATATAATACTGTGTTGGAGTGTTGGGGGTGTTATATGAGACTAGTCCTGTATCTTTGATGGTATAACACTGTGTTGGAGTGTTGGGGGTGTTATCTGAGCCTAGTCCTGTATCTCTGATGGTGTGACATAATACTGTGTTGGGGTGTTGGGGGTGTTATCTGAGACTAGTCCTGTATCTCTGATGGTGTGACATAATACTGTGTTGGGGGTGTTATCTGAGACTAGTCCTGTATCTCTGATGATATAACACTGTGTTGGGGTGTTGGGGGTGTTATCTGAGACTAGTCCTGTATCTCTGATGGTATAATACTGTGTTGGAGTGTTGGGGGTGTTATCTGAGACTAGTCCTGTATCTCTGATGATATAATACTGTGTTGGAGTGTTGGGGGTGTTATCTGAGACTAGTCTCTGATTATATTACACTGTGTTGGAGTGTTGGGGGTGTTACCTGAGACTAGTCTCTGATTATATTACACTGTGTTGGAGTGTTGGGGGTGTTATCTGAGACTAGTCCTGTATCTCTGATGATATAACACTGTGTTGGAGTGTTGGGTGTGTTATCTGAGACTAGTCCTGTATCTCTGATGATATAATACTGTGTTGGAGTGTTGGGGGTGCTACCTGAGCCTAGTCCTGTATCTCTGATGGTGTGACATAATACTGTGTTGGAGTGTTGGGTGTGTTATCTGAGACTAGTCCTGTATCTCTGATGGTATAACACTGTGTTGGAGTGTTGGGGGTGTTATCTGAGACTAGTCCTGTATCTCTGATGGTATAACACTGTGATGGAGTGTTGGGGGTGTTATCTGAGCCTAGTCCTGTATCTCTGATGATATAACACTGTGTTGGAGTGTTGGGGGTGTTATCTGAGACTAGTCCTGTATCTCTGATGATATAATACTGTGTTGGAGTGTTGGAGTGTTGGGGGTGTTACCTTAGACTAGTCTCTGATGGTATAACACTGTGTTGGAGTGTTGGAGGTGTTATCTGAGACTAGTCCTGTATCTCTGATGGTATAACACTGTGTTGGAGTGTTGGGGGTGTTATCTGAGACTGGTCCTGTTTCTCTGACGGTGAAATAATTAATATCTTCAGCATGGACATACACATCTCTGAGCCTGACATGTTTTCTCCTTCGCAGCCTGAGGATGTTTACAAAAATCTATTAAATGCTTACCCCCCCATTATGAAACAAGCATAATGGTAAAGTTTAGCTTCTCAGTGAAGTATAACCGAATGTAATAATGTTTTACCCACTGTATAAACACGTATTCTTGTACCGGATCTACATATGTATTGGATCGTCCTGAAAGGCAAAGACCACCCCCCCCCCCCCCCCCCAAGTAGATATAAAGAATTTCGGAATGAAAACGAAAATTCTTCAAACGTATTTTCATGTTTAGACATCAAGCTATGAAAACCTGGCTGTTACATGACACACCTTGTGAACCAGCCCAACCAACACCATGCTGATCTGTGGCAAGAAGCAAACCAATGCAGCCTTTGCATGACAACATATTGTATATACTGTTCTGATTGATATAATCCTACCATTACACTTAAACGTTATGCCAAACAGTGTTACTTACATTCGGCCAAATCATTGTCCTCGTCTCCCCTTCGAAGTGGCTCATTAATGGCCCTCTCTCACAAACTATGATAGCTAGTTCGATAGATACTGTATTTATCCCACACAGCAAGGTATATAGGTATCAAAACAGTTAGCTAGGCTTTCCCTGCCTTGTAGTTCGCCGAGATATCTACCTGTCCACTTCTGAATTATAGAGAGAATAATTGTTTCCGACCTGAACAGATGTTTTGGAAAATGATTCGGACAAAATGTATGTTCTTACAGTCCCCACTCTTGTTTGTCCTCAACTTTTTTGAATGTCGTCACTGTGCCTTCTGTGTGGTGGTGAGAGGAGTATATGGAGGACTGTCTCCCCTCTCCACCTGTTTCCCCCCCTCCACCTGTCCCCCCCCTCCACCTGTCTCCCCCTCTCTCCCCCCTCCACCTGTGTTCCCCCCCCACCTGTGTCCCCCTCTCTCCCCCCTCCACCTGTGTCCCCCCCTTCCACCTGTCACCCCATCTCTCCCCCTCTCTCATGGAGGAATATCTCAAAGGTATTTTGTCCCCCTGACAACTTTGCTCAGTAAAGTTGTCACAGAAAAAAAATGATGATTTAAAATATCAAATTCAAATTGTTATAAATTCAGTTGTTAAATCGTGCACCCATAAAATAACAGTCCGTTTACAGTCGTACTATTCCTACGTCAGAACATCTGGCAACTGTCAAAAAAAACAACATATATTATATAAATATTATATTGTGGATATTTAAATGAAGCCACCATAATTTAATTAATATATATTTTTTATGGATCTCGTGTTTTTAATGTGTACAGCAAGATAGGTTGATCTTCGGCTAAATTTGTGTAAGGGTTTTCGTCCTCTTCTTCTGACGAAGAGGAGTAGTATGAAGGATCGGAGGACCAAAACGCAGCGTGGTAAGTGTCCATAATGTTTTTTTTAATAAAGACAATAGAACACTCGAACAAAACAACAAACGATGACGTGAATATACAAAACCGAAAACTGTCCCGTGTGGACCAAACACTCGCACGGAAAACAAACACCCACAACCCAAAAGTGAAACCCAGGCTACCTAAGTATGATTCTCAGTCAGGGACAACCAGGCTACCTAAGTATGATTCTCAATCAGGGACAACCAGGCTACCTAAGTATGATTCTCAGTCAGGGACAACCAGGCTACCTAAGTATGATTCTCAATCAGGGACAACCAGGCTCCCTAAGTATGATTCTCAGTCAGGGACAACCAGGCTACCTAAGTATGATTCTCAATCAGGGACAACCAGGCTACCTAAGTATGATTCTCAGTCAGGGACAACCAGGCTCCCTAAGTATGATTCTCAGTCAGGGACAACCAGGCTACCTAAGTATGATTCTCAATCAGGGACAACCAGGCTACCTAAGTATGATTCTCAGTCAGGGACAACCAGGCTCCCTAAGTATGATTCTCAGTCAGGGACAACCAGGCTACCTAAGTATGATTCTCAGTCAGGGACAACCAGGCTCCCTAAGTATGATTCTCAGTCAGGGACAACCAGGCTCCCTAAGTATGATTCTCAGTCAGGGACAACCAGGCTACCTAAGTATGATTCTCAGTCAGGGACAACCAGGCTACCTAAGTATGATTCTCAGTCAGGGACAACCAGGCTACCTAAGTATGATTCTCAGTCAGGGACAACCAGGCTACCTAAGTATGATTCTCATTCAGGGACAACCAGGCTCCCTAAGTATGATTCTCAATCAGAGACAACCAGGCTACCTAAGTATGATTCTTAGTCAGGGAAAACCAGGCTCCCTAAGTATGATTCTCAGTCAGGGACAACCAGGCTCCCTAAGTATGATTCTCAATCAGGGACAACCAGGCTCCCTAAGTATGATTCTCAGTCAGGGACAACCAGGCTACCTAAGTATGATTCTCAGTCAGGGACAACCAGGCCACCTAAGTATGATTCTCAGTCAGGGACAACCAGGCTCCCTAAGTATGATTCTCAGTCAGGGACAACCAGGCTCCCTAAGTATGATTCTCAATCAGGGACAACCAGGCTCCCTAAGTATGATTCTCAATCAGGGACAACCAGGCTCCCTAAGTATGATTCTCAGTCAGGGACAACCAGGCTACCTAAGTATGATTCTCAGTCAGGGACAACCAGGCTACCTAAGTATGATTCTCAGTCAGGGACAACCAGGCTACCTAAGTATGATTCTCAGTCAGGGACAACCAGGCTCCCTAAGTATGATTCTCAGTCAGGGACAACCAGGCTCCCTAAGTATGATTCTCAGTCAGGGACAACCAGGCTACCTAAGTATGATTCTCAGTCAGGGACAACCAGGCTCCCTAAGTATGATTCTCAGTCAGGGACAACCAGGCTCCCTAAGTATGATTCTCAATCAGGGACAACCAGGCTCCCTAAGTATGATTCTCAATCAGGGACAACCAGGCTCCCTAAGTATGATTCTCAGTCAGGGACAACAATTGACAACTGCCTCTGATTGAGAACCATACTAGGCCGAACTCAAAACACCAACATAGAAAAACAAACAAACTGCCCACCCAACTCACACCCTGACCAACCTAAAACAAAGATATACAGTGGGGCAAAAAAGTATTTAGTCAGCCACCAATTATGCAAGTTCTCCCACTTAAAAATATGAGAGAGGCCTGTAAGTTTGACCTCTGTCATTGCCAACAAAGGGTATTTAATTAAGTCTACCCCTTCCTTTTTCGAACATTCTGTTAAAAATCGCGCAACTTTTCAGCGTCCTGCTACTCATGCCAGGAATATAGTATATGCATATGATTAGTATGTGTGGATAGAAAACACTCTGAAGTTTCTAAAACTGGTTAAATCACGGCTGTGACTATAACAGATTGTGTGTTTCATTGAAAAACGCAAGAAAAACTGCTCTCTGAAAGCTAAAAATAATTTCCATAAGTCACTTTCATGAGTTGTTAAAAGGGGACAAAATTTAATATCGACCTGCATGCAATTCATACAAATTCCACACGATGTCGCCATTGTCGTCATTTTCAATTGAATTTTTTTGGGGAAAATCCAACTATCTGGATTCCGTTTCTTCCGGTCTCCACCAGGATCTTTTCAATGTGGACATTGGCAGCCATTGATTTGCAGACGAGGAGCTATTGAATATACATCGCCCTGTAATCATTTTGATAGATTATAAACGTTTACTAATACCTAAAGTTGGATTACAAAAGGATTTCGAAGTGTTTTGTGAAAGTTTATCGTCGACTTTTTTAATTTTAAAAAATGACGCAGCGTTTAAAAACAATGTTTTTTTCTGAATGACACAGCTTCCATAGAAAGCTATTTTGGGTATATATGGACCAATTTAAACGAAAAAAAGACCCAATAGTGATGTTTATGGGGCATATAGGAGTGCCAAGAAAGAAGCTCGTCAAAGGTAATGAATGTTTTATATTTTATTTCTGCGTTTTGTGTTGCGCCGGCTAAGCTATATCTTTGTTTACATCGCATTCAGGCATTTTGGGGTGTTGCATGCTATCAGATAATAGCTTCTCATGCTTTCGCCGAAAAGCATTTTAAAAATCTGACTTGTTGGCTAGGTTCACAACGAGTGTAGCTTTAATTCAATACCCTGCTTGTGAATTTTGATCAAGGTTTGAGTTTTAACGAGTACATTTAGCATTTAGCGTAGCGCATTTGCATTTCCAGGTGCCTAGTTGAGACATATGCGTCTCAAGTAGAATCAAGAAGTTTTAACGAAGTATTGAGATAAACTTTTGTTATTGATCAAATACCTATTTTCCACCGTAATTTGCAAATAAATTCATAAAAAATACTACAATGTGATTTCCTGGATTTTTTTTCAAATTTTGTCTGTCATAGTTGAAGTGTACCTATGATGAAAATTACAGGCCTCTCTCATCTTTTTAAGTGGGAGAACTTGCACAATTGGTGGCTGACTAAATACTTTTTTTGCCCCACTGTATTAACAGAACTAAGGTCAGAACGTGCCAATTCGGACCAAAACGGACAGATTAAACATAGCCCAATTTAGGAGGACTATTTCTGGGTGAAATAGCAGAGCCACGACAGACGGACCTGATATCGCTGATAATACGCCTTCCATGGATGCCGCGTGCTGATTGGGCAAAGTCCAGCAGAGTGTTACCAGTGGCAGTCGACTGCAGCCAGACAGCCGGAAGGGCGCTGTGTTGCCTTGATCAGAGAGACGCTGTTCCCTATTCCCCATAGGGCTCTAGTCAAAATGAAGTGTCCCATATGGAACACTATTCCCCATAGGACCCTAGTCAAAATTGAGTGTCCCACATGGAACACTAGGACTCTAGTCAAAATGAAGTGTCCCAAATTGAATATATATACCCCATAGGATTCTAGTCAAAAGTAATTTGGGACATAGTCAGGGACGAGAGGCAGGAGGCTGTTGCTGGTGTTTACATCCGGATAAAGTGAATTACATCTCTGCAGGCGTGTACTGTGTCCCAAATGGAACCCTATTCCCCATAGAGTGTACTACTTTAGTCCAGATCCCTGTGAGTCGGGTCAAAAGCAGTGCACTATACAGGGTCTAGAGCTTCATTTGAGACGGACCTGGTCACCGCTAGGCGAGGCGAACAGAGAGCACTCTGGGACTGGTAGATGGTTAGTTTCGATTGGGAGACGTGTCTTCCTTATCTCCTTCTGACTCTGTTTTCTGCTCTGTTGTCTACACAGAGGTACAGAACCAACAGCCAATGGGGGAACATGAAGTCAAGTAAAAACACACAAAAGGACATAAAACACATCCCTTGTAGGCCTACCAGGTAATGAAGGCTTGGGGCACAGGGGGACAGGGGATAGAGAGACAGGGGGACAGGGGACAGAGAGACAGGGGGACAGGGGACAGGGGACAGAGAGACAGGGGGACAGGGGATAGAGAGACAGGGGGACAGGGGACAGGGGACAGAGAGACAGGGGGACAGGGGACAGAGAGACAGGGGGACAGGGGACAGGGGACAGAGAGACAGGGGGAAAGGGGACAGAGAGACAGGGGGACAGGGGATAGAGAGACAGGGGGACAGGGGACAGAGAGGCAGGGGGACAGGGGACAGAGAGACAGGGGGACAGGGGACAGAGAGACAGGGGGACAGGGGACAGAGAGACAGAGAGACAGGGGACAGAGAGACAGGGGGACAGGGGGACAGAGAGACAGGGGGACAGGGGACAGAGAGACAGGGGGACAGGGGACAGAGAGACAGGGGGACAGGGGACAGAGAGACAGGGGGACAGGGGACAGAGAGATGGGGACAGGGGACAGAGGGACAGGGGACAGAGAGACAGGGGGACAGGGGACAGAGAGACAGGTAACAGAGGGACAGCCTACCAGCCTAATGAAGGCTTGGCTTGACAATCTCTGAGTGAAAAATGTCAAAGAATTGTTGGTGTTTTAGTAACAGATGTCTCTTTACATTCATCACATGGACAAATGCACAGGTTAGATTTATTGATTGATTAAATATATTTGTCAGTTAAAACAGACACATTACAGAGATACAGACACATTACAGAGATACAGACACATTACAGAAACATTACAGAGATACAGACACATTACAGAGATACAGACACATTACAGACACATTACAGAGATACAGACACATTACAGAGATACAGACACATTACAGAGATACAGACACATTACAGAGATACAGACACATTACAGAGATACAGACACATTACAGAGATACAGACACATTACAGAGATACAGACACATTACAGAGATACAGACACATTACAGAGATACAGACACATTACATAGATACAGACACATTACAGAGACATTACAGAGATACAGACTTATTACATAGATACAGACACATTACAGAGATACAGACACATTACAGAGATACAGACACATTACAGACACATTACAGAGATACAGACACATTACAGAGATACAGACACATTACAGAGATACAGATACATTACAGACACATTACATAGATACAGACACATTACAGAGATACAGACACATTACAGAGATACAGACACATTACAGACACATTACATAGTAGTGTCCTCGTTTCAACAGCGCTGCTATACAGCAATGTGTTCTGCCACATAGACTCATATTTCATATGCTGGTTGACATCTCTAAGAAATGAAAATAGTTGGATTGGTACCTGGGGGCCGTGATTCGGTGATATTTCTGTGGACCAGACCAAGCAGAATTAATACTCTTACTTTTTTCCACAGATAGCCTGCCTAGATACTCAAAATGCTCAACCTCCACATGAGCATGAGGGGGAGTTTAAGTACAATTCTTACAAGCTTGTTTTGGATGGTCTGTAGCTTCTTCTTCAGATGTTTCTGGCTGTTGGTGAACCATGATGTGCAGCATAATCAAAGAAGCTGTTCTGCCTGCGGCGATGGATCTCTGACCTGTTCACTGGACCTGCTACTGTATCGATCCTCTCTCTCTCTCTCTCTCTCTCTCTCTCTTTCTCTCTCTCTCTCTCTCTCTCTCTCTCTCTCTCTCTGTCTCTCTCTCTCTCTCTCTGTCTCTCTCTCTCTCTCTCTGCCTCTCTTTCGCTCTCTCTCTCTCTCTCTCGCTCTCTCTCTTTCTCTCACATCCTCTCTCTCTCTCTCTCTCTCTTTCTCTCACCTCTCTCTCTGTCTCTCTCTACCTCTCTCACTCTCTCTCTCTCTCTCTCTCTCACTCTCTCACTCGCTCAATTTCAATTCAATTTAAGGGGCTTTATTGGCATGGTAAACTTATGTTTACATTTCCAAAGCAAGTGAAATAGACGATAAACAAAAGTGAAACAAACAATAAAAAAATAATAATAGTTAACATTACACTCAGAAAAGTTCCAATTTCAAATGTCATATCATGTCATTGTTTATACAGTTTCTACAGTGTTGTATTAATGTGCGAAAGGGAAAATATAAAAAATAGATAAATATAGTCGGAAGTTTACATACACCTTAGACAAAATACATTTAAACTCAGTTTTTCACAATTCCTGACATTTAATCCTAGTAAAAATTCCCTGTCTTAGGTCAGTTAGGATCACTACTTTATTTTAAGAATGTGAAATGTCAGAATAATAGTAGAGAGAATGATTTATTTCAGTTTTTATTTCTTTCATCACATTCCCAGTGGGTCAGAAGTTTACATACACTCAATTAGTATTCGGTAGCATTGCCTTTAAATTGTTTAACTTGGGTCAAACGTGTTGGGTAGCCTTCCACAAGCTTCCCACGGTAAGTTGGGTGAATTCTGGCCCATTCCTCCTGACAGAGCTGATGTAACTGAGTCAGGTTTGTAGGCCTCCTTGCTCGCACACACTTTTTCAGTTCTGCCCACAAATTTTCAATAAGATTGAGGTCAGGGCTTTGTGATGGTCACTCCAATACCTAGACTTTGTTTTCCTTAAGCCATTTTGCCACAACTTTGGAAGTATGCTTGGGGTCATTGTCCATTTGGAAGACCCATTTGGGACCAAGCTTTAACTTCCTGACTGATGTCTTGAGATGTTGCTTCAATATATCCACATAATTTTCCCGCCTCATGACGCCATATATTTTGTTAAGTTCACCAGTCCCCCCTGCAGTAAATCACCCCCACAGCATGATGCTGCCACCCCCATGCTTCACGGTTGGGATGGTGTCTTCGGCTTGCAAGCCTCCCCCTTTTTTCCTCCAAACATAACGATGGTCATTATGACCAAACAGTTCTATTTTTGTTTCATCAGACCAAAGGACATTTCTCCAAAAAGTATGATCTTTGTCCCCATGTGCAGTTGCAAACCGTAGTCTGGCAGTATTGGAACAGTGGCTTCTTCCTTGCTGAGCGGCCTTTCAGGTTATGTCGATATAGGACTCGTTTTACTGTGGCTATAGATACTCTTGTACCTGTTTCCTCCAGCATCTTCACAAGGTACTTTGCTGTTGTTTTGGGATTGATTTGCACTTTTCACACCAAAGTACATTCATCTCTAGGAGACAGAACGCGTCTCCTTCCTGAGCGGTATGACGGCTGCATGGTCCCATGGTGTTCATACTTATGTACTATTGTTTGTATAGATGAACGTGGTACCTTCAGGCATTTGGAAATTGCTCCTAATGTGGAGGTCTACAATTATTTTTCTGAGGCCTTCGCTGATTTCTTTTGATTTCCCCATGATGTCAAGCAGAGGCACTGAGTTTGAAGGTAGGCCTTGAAATACATCCACAGGTTTCCCTCCATTTGACTCAAAGGATGTCACTTAGCCTTCCAGAAGCTTTTAAAGCCATGACATAATTTTCTGGAATTTTCCAAGCTGTTTAAAGGCACAGTCAACATAGTGTATGTAAACTTCTGACCCACTGGAAATGTGATACAGTGAATTGTAAATGAAATAATCTGTCTGTAAAACAATTGTTGGAAAAATGACTTGTGTCATGCACAAAGTAGATGTCCTAACCGACTTGCCAAAACTATAGTTTGTTAACAAGAAATTTGTGGAGTGGTTGAAAACTAGTTTTAATGACTCCAACCTAAGTGTATGTAAACTTCTGACTTCAACTGTAGGATGTATTTACAATGGTGTTTGTTCTTCACTGGTAGCCCTTTTCTTGTGACAACAGGTCATAAATCTTGCTGCTGTGATTGCACACTGTAGTATTTCACCCAACAATAGATATAGGAATTAATCAAAATTGGGTTTGTTTTCAAATTCTTTGTGAGTCTGTGTAATCTGAGGGAAATATGTCTCTCTAATATGGTCATACGTTGGACAGGAGGTTAGGAAGTGCAGCTCAGTTTCCACCTCATTTTGTGGGCAGTGAGCACATAGCCTGTCTTCTCTTGAGAGCCATGTCTGCCTCTGGCAGCCTTTCTCAATAGCAAGGCTGTGCTCCCTGAGTCTGTACATAGTCAAAGATTTGTTTAGGGCCAAACAGCATTCTAGTTGTTTTGTATATTCTTGTTGTTTTCTCATGATTTGGTTGGGTCTAATTGTGTTGCTGTCCTGGGGCTCTGTGGGGTGTTTGTGTTTGTGAACAGAGCCCCAGGACCAGCTTGCTTAGGGGACTCTTCTCCAGGTTCATCTCTCTGTAGGTGAAGACTTTGTTATGGAAGATTTGGGAATCGCTTCCTTTTAGGTGGTTGTAGCATTGAACTCCTCTTTTCTGGATATAGATAATTATCGAGTATCGGCATAATTCTGCTCTGCATGCATTATTTGTTTTTTTACATGACATTTTTGCAGAATTCTGCATGCAGAGTGTCAATTTGGTGTGTATCCCATTTTGTGAATTTTTGGTTGGTGAACGGACCCCATACTTCACAAACATAAAGGGCAATGAGTTCTATAACTGATTCAAGTATTTTTTGTCAGATCCTAATTGGTATGTCGACTGTTATGTTCCTTTTGATGGCATACAAGGCCCTTCTTGTCTTGTCTCTCAGATCGTTCACAGCTTTGTGAAAGGTAACTGTAGCGCTGATGTTTAGGCTGAGGTATGTATCGTTTTTTGTGTGCTCTAGGGCAACGGTGTCTAGATGGAATTTGTATTTGTGGTCCTGGCAACTGGACTTTTTTGGAAAAGCATTATTTTGGTTTTACCGAGATTTACTGTCAGGGCCCAGGTCTAACAGAATCTGTACCAGAAGATCTTGCTCCTGTAGGCCCTCCTTGGTAGGGCTAGTCTGCTGTTAATGATTTCCCCAATGTTGCTGTTGATGCATATCTCACATTAGGTATTGGGGTCAAATTTGTCTCCACTTTTGTGGATTGAGGTGATCTGTCCTTGGTTCCAAATATTGGGGAAGATGGCAGAGCTGAGAATGATTTTAAAGAGTTTAAGTATAGCCAATTGGAATTTGTGGTTTGTATATTTTATAATTTAATTGAGGATAACATCAACACCACATACCTTTTTGGGTTGGAGGATTTGTATTTTGTCCTGTATTTAACTCAATGTAGTTTGAGAATCCAGTGGGTTCTGGTAGTCTTTAATAGTTGATTCTAAGATCTGTATTTGATCATTTAGGTGTTTTTGCTCTTTGTTCTTTCTTCTTTGTTATAGAGCCAACAAGATTGGAGAAGTGGTTTACCCATACATCTCCATTTTGGATAGATAACGCTTCGTGTTGTTGTTTGTTTAGTGTTTTCCAATTTTCCCAGAAGTGGTTAGAGTCTATGGATTCTTCAATTACATTGAGCTGATTTCTGACGTGCTATTCCTTCTTTTTCCGTAGTGCATTTCTGTATTGTTTTAGTGATTCACTATAGTGAAGGCGTAGGCTCAAGTCTTCTGGGTCTCTATGATTTTGGTTGGATAGGTTTCTCAATTTATTTCTTAGGTTGTTTCATGCTTCATCAAACCATTTGTCATTGTTGTTAATTTTCTTAGATTGCCTGCTTGACATTTTTTTTAAATTTAATATGGAAGCTGAGAGGTCAAATATACTGTTTAGGTTTTCTACTGCCAAGTTTATACCGTCACTATTACAGTGCAACCTTTTGTCCAGGAAATTGTCTAGAAGGGATTGAATTTGTTGTTGCCTAATAAATAAAATTTATCAAATCAAATCAAATCAAATCCAATCTATTTATATAGCCCTTCGTACATCAGCTGATATATCAAAGTGCTGTACAGAAACCCAGCCTAAAACCCCATACAGCAAGCAATACAGGTGTAGAAGCACGGTGGCTAGGAAAGACTCCCTAGAAAGGCCAAAACCTAGGAAGAAACCTAGAGAGGAACTAGGCTATGTGGGGTGGCCAGTCCTCTTCTGGCTGGGTGGAGATTATAACAGAACATGGCCAAGATGTTCAAATGTTCATAAATGACCAGCATGGTCCAATAATAATAAGGCAGAACAGTTGAAACTGGAGCAGCAGCACGGCCAGGTGGACTGGGGACAATCAAAATTGGGTTTGTTTTGAAATTCTTTGTGAGTCTGTCTAATCTGAGGGAAATATGTCTCTCTAATATGGTCATACGTTGGACAGGAGGTTAGGAAGTGCAGCTCAGTTTCCACCTCATTTTGTGGGCAGTGAGCACATCTTCTCTTGAGAGCCATGTCTGCCTCTAGGGAGTCCAATAATAATAAGGCAGAACAGTTGAAACTGGAGCAGCAGCACGGCCAGGTGGACTGGGGACAGCAAGGAGTCATCATGTCAGGTAGTCCTGAGGCATGGTCCTAGGGCTCAGGTCCTCCGAGAGAGAGAAAGAAAGAGAGAAAGAGAGAATTAGAGAGAGCACACTTAAATTCACACAGGACGCCGAATAGGACAGGAGAAGTACTCCAGATATAACAAACTGACCCTAGCCCCCCGACACATAAACTACTGCAGCATAAATACTGGTGGCTGAGACAGGAGGGGTCAGGACACACTGTGGCCCCATCCGAGGACATAGTGTTAATAGTGTTTTGTTAGATTTCCACACTATTTTCCTTACATCTATAGCATTTCTTAATATTATTTAGTTATTTTGGCTTTGATGCCTCATGAATGAGCTCTGTTCAAGTAGAGTGTGATTTTGCTGTGATCTGATAGGGGTGTCAGTGGACTGACTGTGAACGCTCTTGTAACGCTCGTCATTGGGAGACAGAGAGGAGGACCAAGGTGCAGTGTGGGTAAGTATTCATATTCTCTTTTAATGAAAACTAATACTTGCACAAAAACAACAAAACACGAGAACGAAACGAAAACAGTCCTGAACGGTGAAATACAAACACAGAACAGAAAATAAACACCCCCGAAACACAAGTGGGGAAAAAAGGCTACCTAAGTATGATTCTCAATCAGAGACAACTAACGACACCTGCCTCTGATTGAGAACCTTACCAGGCCAAACACAAAAAAACTACATAGAAATCGGAACATAGACCACCCATCCAACTCACGCACTGACTAAAACAAAGACATAACAAAATAACTAAGGTCAGAACGTGACCTTGAGGTCAGTGATAAAGTAGTCTAGAGTAGGTGTTTGTCCCCCTGTGTGCTGAGGATGTCAGGTTCTTGTCCAGTTCTGGCATTTAGGACGCCACAGACTAGTAAATGTCCCTGGGCCTGGAAATGGTTGATCTCCCTGGAGAAGCTGTCATCGTTAAAGTATGGGGATTCTAGTGGGGAGATCAGATAGCACACATGAGGACATATTTTCTCTCTCTCTCTCTCTCTCTCTCTCTCTCTCTCTCTCTCTCTCTCTCTCTCTCTCTCTCTCTCTCTCTCTCTCTCTCTCTCTCTCTCTCTCTCTCTCTCTCTCTCTCTCTCTCTCTCTCTCTCTCTCTCTCTCTCTCTCTCTCTCTCTCTCTCTCTCTCTCTCTCTCTCTCTCTCTCTCTCTCTCTCTCTCTCTCTCTCTCTCTCTCTCTCTCTCTCTCTCTCTCTCTCTCTCTCTCTCTCTCTCTCTCTCTCTCTCTCTCTCTCTCTCTCTCTCAGCTATGAAAAGCCAACTGACATTTACTCCTGAGGTGCTGACCTTTCGCACCCTCTTTCGCACTGTGATTATTATTTGACCCTGCTGGTCGTCTGTTAACGAACATCTTGGTGAATGATCTAACCTTAATGGCCATGTACTGTTATAACCTCCTCCGGCACAGCCAGAAGAGGACTGGGAACCCTTTTGATTTTGAGACTTTAGCTGAAATAATGAAAAAGAGGTCCCTGGAACACAACTACAGCGATAGTCTCGTCAGCATGGCTCATAAGATAGCGAGAGACTGACAGAGCTGCCCTAATCACCAAAAAAATGACAAATGTGAAAACATGTTTCTCAAAAACTGGCACATTCTCCAGAGTGACACCTCACTTAAAGACTTTGTGTGTAACCATCCCCTGATATGCTGTAGGACTAGTCGCAATATCGGAGACCGCGTCGTGCACAGTGTGCTCCCGAATCCTACACCTGTGCCCTCTACCTGGCTCCTAGATCTCCCTAATGGGGTTCTACCTCTGCATTCATTGTACACTTTGTTCCAACTCAAGTGACACAAAAGTGTTCTATCACCTACGTTCGGGTACAGAATACAATATCTTTTTTTAAAACGTCATAAATTGTAGTACAACACGTTGTTTACATGCTAAAATTTCCATGTTTACATTGGTCACTGGAACCCTTTGCTCAAATTAAGAATAGCTGAACACAAAACACTTATACACAACAAAAATATGGACAATGCGATCACGAGGCAATTACGTGAATGCCAATCGTGGCTCAACCTCTGAAATCCTTCTATTTTCTCCAGAGGTGACAATATAGTGAGGAACTTGTTACAGAGAGCGGCACATTGGATCGACTGCTTAGATTGCGTGGAGCCAAAGAGCCAAAGGGTCTGAATGAACAGATCTCTTTTGGAAACATGTTTTTCTTTCTTTGCTTTTCTATCTTTTGATATTGTAGTGGAAATTTCCTGTATTTACCAAATCATGAGAGCAAACCACACACAAGTCAGAGTTATCATAAAGTCCATCTTTAATTATATGAGCATCACAACCCTGTGACTCTCAGATCAATTCAGTGTCTATAAATTAATTCTCTGAGAGTCCCTTACACAATGCAACTGAGATCCTTTATAGCAAAGACACACATAGCCAGACAGCATTGGCTATAAATTATCAATCAGCTTTGTCTAATAAACTATGTTCTTATCTCGCTCTCAGGACCATAAAACAAATCCTCATATCAACAGGCATATATCAAATCCACCCCTCCTTGACAAGATCGCAGAGACACAGTGACTGGCACACAGACATTGTGGAGCCAAGAGATAATTGATTTAAAAGATATGTTTACATATGAAGACAAGCTTGACCCCTCCCCTCTCTGCGGCCCAAATAACTGACCCCATGACAGAGAACAGATAACTGCAACCGGCCAACAGTATTATCCAAAAATAGACATTCTGATGAGAAGTAACTCACAAGCATACAATGAAAATAAAACATCTTATCTATGTTACCCAACTAATTCTGATTATTCCCCAACAATATTCAAGTGGAATGTATGTTTAGGAATGTGGAATGCATGTGTAGGAATGTGGAATGTATGTTTAGGAATGTGGAATGTGTGTGGAATGTATGTTTAGGAATGTGGAATGTATGTGGAATGCGGAATGTATGTGGAATGCATGTGTAGGAATGTGGAATGTATGTTTAGGAATGTGGAATGTATGTGGAATGTATGTTTAGGAATGTGGAATGTATGTGGAATGCGGAATGTATGTGGAATGCATGTGTAGGAATGTCGAATGTATGTGTAGGAATGTGGAATGTGGAATGCATGTGTAGGAATGTGGAATGTATGTGGAATGTATGTGTAAGAAGGTGGAATGTATGTGTAGGAGTGTGGAATGCATGTGTAGGAATGTGGAATGTATGTGTAGGAATGTGGAATGTATGTGTAGGAAGGTGGAATGTATGTGTAGGAGTGTGGAATGTGGAATGTGGAATGCATGTGTAGGAATGTGGAATGTATGTTTAGGAATGTGGAATGTATTTGGAATGTATGTTTAGGAATGTGGAATGTATGTGGAATGCGGAATGTATGTGGAATGCATGTGTAGGAATGTCGAATGTATGTGTAGGAATTTGGCATGTGTAGGAATGTGGAATGTATGTGGAATGTATGTGTAAGAAGGTGGAATGTATGTGTAGGAGTGTGGAATGTGGAATGTGGAATGCATGTGTAGGAATGTGGAATGTATGTGGAATGTATGTGTAGGAAGGTGGAATGTATGTGTAGGAGTGTGGAATGTGGAATGCATGTGTAGGAATGTGGAATGTATGTGTATGAATGTGGAATGTATGTGTAGGAAGGTGGAATGTATGTGTAGGAGTGTGGAATGTGGAATGTGGAATGCATGTGTAGGAATGTGGAATGTATGTGTAGGAATGTGGAATGTATGTGGAATGCATGTGTAGGAATGTGGAATGTATGTGTAGGAATGTGGAATGTATGTGTAGGAAGGTGGAATGTATGTGTAGGAGTGTGGAATGTGGAATGTGGAATGCATGTGTAGGAATGTGGAATGTATGTGTAGGAATGTGGAATGTATGTGGAATGCATGTGTAGGAATGTGGAATGTATGTGTAGGAATGTGGAATGTATGTGTAGGAGTGTGGAATGTGGAATGTGGAATGCATGTGTAGGAATGTGGAATGTATGTGTAGGAATGTGGAATGTATGTGGAATGCATGTGTAGGAATGTGGAATGTATGTGTAGGAATGCGGAATGTGGAATGTGGAATGCATGAGTAGGAATGTGGAATGTATGTGGAATGTATGTGTAGGAAGGTGGAATGTATGTGTAGGAGTGTGGAATGTGGAATGTGGAATGCATGTGTAGGAATGTGGAATGTATGTGTAGGAATGTGGAATGTATGTGGAATGTATGTGGAATGCTTGTGTAGGAATGTGGAATGTATGTGTAGGAATGTGGAATGTGGAATGCATGTGTAGGAATGTGGAATGTATGTGGAATGTATGTGTAGGAATGTGGAATGCATGTGTAGGAAGGTGGAATGTATGTGGAATGCATGTGTAGGAATGTGGAATGTATGTGTAGGAATGTGGAATGTATGTGTAGGAATGTGGAATGTGGAATGCATTTGGAATGTATGTGTAGGAATGTGGAATGCATGTGTAGTAATGTGGAATGCAGGTGTAGGAATGTGGAATGTGTGTGTAGGAATGTGGAATGTATGTTTAGGAATGTGGAATGTATGTGTAGGAATGTGGAATGCATGTGTAGGAATGTATGTTTAGGAATGTGGAATGCATGTGTAGGAATGTATGTTTAGGAATGTGGAATGCATGTGTAGGAATGTGAAATCTATGTGGAATGTATGTGTAGGACTCTTGAATGATGATCATACCTGTGTTGTTGCTACTACTTCTGACAGTATTGACATTATTGACATGCTTGAGTGGCATGATGAGCGAGACACTCCCCTCTGAGGGTATGTAGGTGCCTCGTACCCTTTTTCTACTCAAGGCTCTGATGAAGGTGATTCATGCCGAAACAGAAGCCTATTGTTTGTGTGTCCTGTGTAACGGTTGTCGGTGGAAGAAGAAGGTGAGGGCCAATGCGCAGCGTGGTAAGTGTCCATCTTTTTAAGAAAGTAAATGAACACTGAACAAAAACAACAAAGTGGAACGAACGAAACAGTTCTGTCTGGTGCAGAATACAAACACTCAACAGAAAACAATCACCCGCAACTCAAGGGTGAAAACAGGTTGCCTAAGTATGGTTCTCAATCAGGGACAACGATTGACAGCTGCCTCTGATTGAGAACCATACCAGGCCAAACACAGAAATACCAAATCATAGAAAAAAACAGACAACCCACCAAACTCCCGCCCTGACCATACTAAAACAAAGACATAACAATAGAACTAAGGTCCGAGCGTGACATCCTGTCAATAAATAATAAATCTATCAGATTTATGCAGCAACAGTGCTCCTTTTTATTTATTTTCTCAGATAAAGTCAGGAATATTTTTGGGATTTTCATGTTCCTCAGTCAAGCACCTGATTTCACTCTTTTCCGTTTAAGCTGGGCTGAAGCGCGTTTGGGTATACCTTTTTTCCAGGACTGGCCATCCCTCAGAGCCTGGTTCCTCTCTAGGTTTCTTCCTGTAATGCACAGGGTGTAGTGGAGGAAGAAGTCAGACGCAGGAAACAGAGAGTTCAGAGTAGCGCTACCTCTTGATTCGCCACACAGGTGAAAATGATGCCACTCAAAACAAATGCTCCAAAACACAGGGGAACTAAACAGTCCTGAACAACACATGTACACGAACAACCGTGACTTACAGGCGCGTACACAAGTACACATAAAACAATCCCGCACACCCAGCAGGCGGGCCGGCTGGATAATAAAGCCCAACTAATTAACCTAACTAAACACAGGTGTAACTAATAAACAGGCAGGGCAAGCCGAGGGGGGGGGGGGGGGGGGGTTTCGGGTTGAGAGCCAGACCCTGTCCCCCGGTACAAACACTGGGTCTCACTGCGGTGGAGGTCTGCACTCCTCTTCTGCCGTCCACTGGCTTGTTTGAGGGATTCCTGGACGGCCCTCCAGGTCTCCTTGGAGCGCTGCACCCACTCTTCCACCGCAGGAGCCTTGGTCTGACTCGGATGCCAAGGTGCCAGGACCGGCTGGTAGCCCAACACACACTGGAACGGAGACAGGTTTGTCGGGGAGAGACGGAGTGAGTTTTAGGCCAACTCCGCCCATGGGACGTACCTAGACCACTCGCTGGGCCGGTCCTGGCAATACGATCGCAGAAACCTACCCACCTCCTGGTTCACTCTCTCCATCTGCCCCTTACTCTCAGGGTGATAACCGGAGGTCAGGCTGACCGAGACCCTCAGAAGCTCCATGAACGCCCTCCATACCCGGGACGTGAACTGGGGACCCCAATCAGAGACGATGTCCTCCGGCACCCTGTAGTGCCGGAAGACGTGGGTGAATAACGCCTCCGCAGTCTGTAGGGCTGTAGGGATACCGGGCAACTGGAGGAGACGGCAGGACTTAGAGAACCGATCCACAATCACCAGAACCGTAGTGTTCCCCTGAGATGGGGGCAGATCGGTCAGGAAATCTACTGATAGGTGAGACCTTGGCCGTTGTGGAACGAGGAGGGGTTGTAACTTCCCTCTAGGAAGGTGCCTAGGAGCCTTACTCTGGGCGCACACCGAACAGGAAGAGACATAAACCCCAACGTCCCTAGCCAAGGTGGGCCACCAATACTTCTCCCGGAGGCCCAGCACTGTCCTCGCCACCCCAGGGTGGCCCGAGGAGGGTAGGGTGTGAGCCCACTGAATCAATTGGTCCCGAACACCAAGCGGCACGTACTTACGCCCAGCCGGACACTGAGGAGGCGCAGGCTCCGCCCGTAACGCCTGCTCGATGTCCGAGTCCACCTCCCATACCACTGGTGACATCAGCCTCGAGGCGGGAAGGATGGGAGTAGGCTCGGTGGACCCATCCTCCGTATCATAAAGTCGGGACAGTGTGTCAGCCTTTACGTTCTTTACTTTCTTTACGTTCATCCAAATGGCAACAGATTTTCAATGTGAAAATTCTTAAATCTGTAACGATTGTCCTTCTGGCAGCTCAGGACAGACGGGAGCACCTGTAGGGAGGACACGGAGAGACAGCCTGGTGCCGGGGGCTGCCACCGGAGAGCTGGTGCGTGGAGGAGGCACCGGATAGACCGGACCATGGAGGCGCACCTGAGGTCTCGAGCACCGAGCCTGCCCAATCCTACCTGGCTGGATACCCCCCCGTAGCCAGGTCAGTGCTGTGAGGTAGAATAGCCTGCACTGTACTGTGCTGGCGAACCGGAGACAGTATGCGTAGGGCTGGTGTCATGTTCCCCGGCCCGAGGAGACGAACTGGAGACCAGATGCGCTGAGCCGGCTTCATGGCACCTGGCTCGATGCCCACTCTAGCCCGGCTGATACGAGGCGCTGCTATGTACCGCACCGGGCTATGCCTGCGCACCGGGGACACCGTGTGCCTCACGGCATAACATAGTGCCTGCCCGGTCCCCCTCTCTCCACGGCAAGCACGGGGAGTTGGCTCAGGTCTCCTACCTAACGAAGAGGAGTAGTAGCAAGGATCGGAGGACCAATGCACAGCGTGGTAAGTGTTCATCTTGTTTATTTGCATGAACACTAAAATATAAAATAACAACGTGAATAAACGAAACAAACAAAACAGTCCCGTGTGGAACAAACACTGCCACAGAAAATAATCACCCACAACTCAAAAGTGAAACCAGGCTACCTAAGTATGGTTCTCAATCAGGGACAACGATTGACAGCTGCCTCTGATTGAAAACCATACCAGGCCAAAAACAGAAATCCCAAATTATAGAAAAAGGAACATAGACTGCCCACCCCAACTCACGCCCTGACCATACTAAAACAAAGACAAAACAAAGGAACTAAGGTCAGAAAGTGACAAAATCTTATAACACTATAAGAATTTTCCCATCAGAGTTGTGTTTCCATTCAATTGTCTTGTCGCCGATGAAAATTTGTGCGTAAATATGTAGTGCAGATAAAACATTTGCGGTTAAATTCACATGTACCAAAAAAAATAAAAAAATACCAAGTTAAATGGGATTTCCATTGTATTTTCATCTCTAGGCCTACTGCTGGGATTTGTCACTATTAAAGTTGCGTAGGTATAGTGAATGTTCCCACTGGTATTGGCACATGTGCTCTCATTCCAACGGCTCGCAGATACAGTGCGGGTATACACTACATGATGATGAGATTATTATGGACTAAAGAGCGAGTTGATATTTAATTTGTCAAACGGCTGTCAGCATCGATCATCGTGTCTCCAGAATAAGATCCGGTCGATATTTAATGACAGGAGCATCTTCGACCATCCTGTGATGTGTATCATCATTTAATTCATCTGTAGTTTAATAAACTGCATGCTTTCCCATGATGTTGTGAAATGTTTTTTTTTTTTATCCAACATGTACAGTGTTCTATACTTGCATTAAAAGAATTGAATGGAAACCTGGTTAGTGTCTTTTTGAGGATGCTGTAATTCTATTCGCTCTGAACGTGGACATGTCTACAGGAGACTTTTCAAGTAGCCTAATTAATCAAGTAAAAAAAAAAAATGTTGATTGTTGGTGTTTACAAAAGGTAATACATTTAAAAAGTTAAATTACAAATATTTATGCTACAGTACATTAAAGCGTTATGTTCTAGGTGTAGGAGGGTATAGCCGCTCGAAGTGGAGAGGAGGCAGAGCTAAGCTTTCCTGAATAACTGGGCCTGCTGGGAGCATACTGTACGGGACCTTACTGGGCCTGCTGGGAGCATACTGTATGGGACCTTACTGAGCCTGCTGGGAGCATACTGTATGGGACATTACTGGGCCTGCTGGGAGCATACTGTACGGGGCCTTACTGGGCCTGCTGGGAGCATACTGTACGGGACCTTACTGGGCCTGCTGGGAGCATACTGTATGGGACATTACTGGGCCTGCTGGGAGCATACTGTACGGTACCTTACTGGGCCTGCTGGGAGCATACTGTATGGGACCTTACTGGGCCTGCTGGGAGCATACTGTACGGGACCTTACTGGGCCTGCTGGGAGCATACTGTACGGGACCTTACTGGGCCTGCTGGGAGCATACTGTATGGGACCTTACTGGGCCTGCTGGGAGCATACTGTATGGGACCTTACTGGGCCTGCTGGGAGCATACTGTATGGGACCTTACTGGGCCTGCTGGGAGCATACTGTATGGGACCTTACTGGGCCTGCTGGGAGCATACTGTATGGGACCTTACTGGGCCTGCTGGGAGCATACTGTATGGGACATTACTGGGCCTGCTGGGAGCATACTGTACGGGGCCTTACTGGGCCTGCTGGGAGCATACTGTACGGGACCTTACTGGGCCTGCTGGGAGCATACTGTATGGGACATTACTGGGCCTGCTGGGAGCATACTGTACGGTACCTTACTGGGCCTGCTGGGAGCATACTGTATGGGACCTTACTGGGCCTGCTGGGAGCATACTGTACGGGACCTTACTGGGCCTGCTGGGAGCATACTGTACGGGACCTTACTGGGCCTGCTGGGAGCATACTGTATGGGACCTTACTGGGCCTGCTGGGAGCATACTGTATGGGACCTTACTGGGCCTGCTGGGAGCATACTGTATGGGACCTTACTGGGCCTGCTGGGAGCATACTGTATGGGACCTTACTGGGCCTGCTGGGAGCATACTGTATGGGACCTTACTGGGCCTGCTGGGAGCATACTGTACGGGACCTTACTGGGCCTGCTGGGAGCATACTGTATGGGACCAACAAAGACGACTTGGGAGAATGATGATCTGCCAACAGACAGCACATGTCAGCATCAGAAGAAAAAACTACAGCCAAACCGGCCTGCTACTGTTGAGAGTAGATCCATAAGTGATCCAAATGGAATGAAACGTTCAGAATCACAGGGCCTTTGTGGAATGAAACGTTCAGAATCACAGGACTTTTCTGGAATGAAACGTTCAGAATCACAGGGCCTTACTGGAATGAAACGTTCAGAATCACAGGGCCTTTCTGGAATGAAACATTCAGAATCACAGGGCTTTTCTGGAATGAAACGTTCAGAATCACAGGGCTTTTCTGGAATGAAACGTTCAGAATCACAGGGCTTTTCTGGAATGAAACGTTCAGAATCACAGGGCTTTTCTGTAATGAAACGTTCAGAATCACAGGGCTTTTCTGTAATGAAACGTTCAGAATCACAGGGCTTTTCTGGAATGAAACGTTCAGAATCACAGGCCTTTTCTGGAATGAAACGTTCAGAATCACAAGGCTTTTCTGGAATGAAACGTTCAGAATCACAGGGCTTTTCTGGAATGAAACGTTCAGAATCAAAGGACTTTTCTGCAATGAAACGTTCAGAATCACAGGGCTTTTATGGAATGAAGCGTTCAGAATCACAGGGCTTCTCTGTAATGAAACGTTCAGAATCACAGGGCTTTTCTGTAATGAAACGTTCAGAATCACTGGGCTTTTCTGTAATGAAACGTTCAGAATCACAGGGCTTTTCTGGAATGAAACGTTCAGAATCACAGGGCTTTTCTGTAATGAAACGTTCAGAATCACAGTGTTTTTCTGGACTGAAACGTTCAGAATCACAGGGCTTTTCTGGAATGAAACGTTCAGAATCACAGGGATTTTTTGGAACTAAACGTTCAGAATCACAGGGCTTTTCTGGAATGAAACGTTTAAAATCACAGGGTTTTTCTGGAATGAAACGTTCAGAATCACAGGGCTTTTCTGGAATGAAACGTTCAGAATCACAGGGCTTTTCTGGAATGAAAATTTCAGAATCACAAGGCTTTTCTGGAATGAAACATTCAGAATCACAGGGCTTTTCTGGAATGAAACGTTCAGAATCACAGGACTTTTCTGGAATGAAACATTCAGAATCATAGGGCTGAAAATCACAGGCAGAAAAGCCCTGTGATTTTCACTACCTTTTTTTTCTAGAGTCTAATTTTGTGCTCACTTGAAAACAGTAAGTATTCATTGCGTTGTGGTGTTGTCGGCTAGTCAAGGTAGGATAATTGTATTTCCCCTGAACAAGATCAACAGAAAACCTCCGTTGGATCCAATTAGAACAACTGAAGCTTTTCCAGAAGATCGAGCCATAAACACAGACCCACCACCAAAGAATAAATAATCACTACCATCATGTCACTAACTAATGGGAAGCTCCAGGTCCTGTTAACCTCAATGCAGAACAGTTCAAAATCGATACAGTATTGGCTGCAAACATTCCTTCTTCCACTATACCTTGACATCTGGATGAAGGGAAAGATACCTTCAGATTGGACCAAGGGGGGCATCATACAGCTACCTATGAAGGGCAGAATATATGATCATAACAGCTGGAGAGAATTCACACTCCGTTCCCAGCTAGATCTCTTTGCAAATGGTATTGTGCAACGGATGTCTGTCTTCAGATGTAAACAAAGTGCATTGGAAAGAACAAGCTGGGTTAGGGGAGGAAGTAGCTGTACAGACCAGATCTTCACCATTAGGAACATCATAGGGGAGGAAGGAGCTGTACAGACCAGGTCTTCACCATTAGGAACATCATAGGGGAGGAAGTAGCTGTACAGACCAGATCTTCACCATTAGGAACATCATAGGGGAGGAAGTAGCTGTACAGACCAGATCTTCACCATTAGGAACATCATAAGGGAGGAAGTAGCTGTACAGACCAGATCTTCACCATTAGGAACATCATAAGGGAGGAAGTAGCTGTACAGACCAGATCTTCACCATTAGGAACATCATAGGGGAGGAATGAGCTGTACAGACCAGGTCTTCACCATTAGGAACATCATAGGGGAGGAAGTAGCTGTACAGACCAGATCTTCACCATTAGGAACATCATAGGGGAGGAAGTAGCTGTACAGACCAGATCTTCACCATTAGGAACATCATAGGGGAGGAAGTAGCTGTACAGACCAGATATTCACCATTAGGAACATCATAGGGGAGGAAGTAGCTGTACAAAGCAGGTCGGCCTGGTTATCAACTGCAGCAAGACAAAGGCCATGCCCATCAACATCAACACAGTAAAATCAGTCAAAATCAAGAAACAGGACCTGGAGTTAACACACAATGTTTTACTTACCTTGGGATCACCATATGCCCATGATGGAGGCACCAGCAAAGACATCTGCAGAAGAATCAATAAAGCAAGAGCAATCTTTACAGAGATCAATAAAGTATGGAAACCCAGACAATACATCACAAATACACTCAAAATATACCGGAGATGTGCAACTGGCAACGATCTACCTTCCACACAACTTGTCTCCGGAGAGTCATACACATCTTCTGGCGCAAACACAATCTCAAACACCGGCCTCCTCAGACAAACAAAGCTGGAAGCCATGGCATGCTATACTTAAGAGATGCCGCTGGATTGGACACTCTATTCCAAGAATAGTTGTCCATTTGGGCTCCAGAGGGCAGACCTAAGAGCGGGAGGCCCAAGACAACACGGCGGAGTACAATCGAGACAGAGCATCCAACAACATCAGCAGAGCTGGACCGTGGTGGAGAAGACGGCCAGAGACGGACAGAAATAGAGTGCCTTTGTTGCTGCCCTATGCGTCAGCTGGCTCGACGGGGATGAGTGAGTAAACAAGACCAATTGGGGAGCTTTTTGAGCTGCATGTCTCATGTCTTCACTGTTCTTTCATGCTGCAATGATGCCCCTGGCCTCTCCACTGCCTATCAGCTATTCCGATTGGTTCTTGTGGATTCGTATTGAACTAGTTAGTCTATTGCAGAGCAGGACAAACAATCCACCTACCACATTTGTCACTATGAATAGTGGGTAGAGGGCAGGATAGACAGTTCGACTGGTAGACTATACTGACCTGAGGTGTAGTTAGTGTACAGAAAAGCAAAGTGTACAAAGGAAGTACCAAAACACCTTGATAAATGGGAGGTGCATGCAAACTGTACTACTGTAAAACAACACACTACCCTCCCCTGTGCCCAGTAATGTAAAATAACACACTACCTTCCCCTGTGCCCTGTACTGTAAAATACTAGTCTTCTCCCACCCACAAGGTATATAAACAACAACAATAAATATGAATAAAATAAGTTAACCTCTTGAGTGTAGGGGGCAGTATTTTGATGTTTGGATGAAAAATGTACCCATATAAAACTGCCTATTTCTCAGGCCCAGATTCTAGAATATGCATATAATTAGGATAGTCAGATTAGGATAGAAAACACTCAAAAGGTTCCAAAACTCTCAAAATATTGTCTGTGAGTATAACAGAACTGATATTGCAGGCAGAAACGTGAGGAAAATCAAACCAGGAAGTGGCCTCTATTTTGAAAGCTCCATGTTCCATAGCCTGCCTTCGCTGCATTTAAAGGGATATCAACCAGATTCCTTTTCCTATGGTTTCCCATGGTGTGAACAGTCTTAAGACATAGTTTCAGGCTTTTATTTTGAAAAATGAGCGAGAAAGATCACATCGTGTCATTGTATGGCTGGGTGCCAGCAGCGTTTTGCATGGGCAACAGCTTGGAGCAATCATTTTCTCTCTCTCTCCTATTGAAGAAGCTACAGTCCCGGTTGATATATTATCGATTATATATCGTAAAAACAACCTGAGGATTGATTATAAAAAAAACGTTTGAAATGTTTCTATGAACATTACGGATACTATTTGGAATTTTCGTCTGCGATGTCGTGCCTGTGGATTGCTGAACATAACGCACCAACCAAATGGAGATATTTTGAATATAATAATATAATACATAATAATCCCACGCTAGCATTTCTTTCTGCAAAAGTTATTTCTAATGCCCTCTGAGCAGAGATGATTTTTGCCATACTGATTGATTGCGGTAAGGCGCCACACATGCAAAGCTATTTATTTGTTCTGACCCTCCCCAAATTTGTTGGAAAATACGTTTTTAAATTATTTTTTTTTACTATGCATCAAAATAATGTATTGAAATAATGTATAGAAATAATGTCTTGAAATAATGTATAGAAATGATGTATTTAAATAATGTATAGAAATAATGTATTGAAATAATGTATAGAAATAATGTATTGAAATAATGTATAGAAATAATGTATTTAAGTAATGTATAGAAATAATGTCTTGAAATAATGTATAGAAATAATGTATTGAAATAATGTATAGAAATAATGTATTGAAATAATGTATAGAAATGATGTATTTAAATAATGTATAGAAATAATGTATTGAAATAATGTATAGAAATAATGTATTGAAATAATGTATGGAAATAATGTATTGAAATAATGTATAGAAATTATGTATTGTAATAACATTGTGCAGGTTCCCACAAGACATTGTGTAGTTTCACACACTACGAAGGGTAAAGAATGCGAGAAAATCGAGAGATGGGCAGACAGACAGGGAGACAGGCAGACAGGCAGGGAGACAGACAGGTTATTGGTGCTGTGTTTAAACAGCAGGCCCAGGGAGGAGGAGGACAGAGTGAAGGCACACAGAAAACATTTTTGTTTCATTTGAACTTGTTTTCACCTTCACCCACACCTTTCCACACTTTTATTACCCTCGGGGCCTAGTGGACCTGAACACCACATGTGTAATGTAAATGTGTAGGAAGGGAAGGGGAAAGGGGGATACCTAGTCAGCTGTCTAAATGAATGTATTCAACTGAAATATGTCTTCCTCATTTAATCCAACCCATCTGAATCAGAGAGGTGCGGTGGGGGGGGGGGGGTCTGCCTTAATCAACATCCACGTCTTTGACGCCCCGGGGGGGGGGGGCACAGTGTGCATTCAAAGAAACTGTGCTCATTTACAGAAAATGAGCCAAGTCCAATGAGTCTCAGGTTGAAAAAATATACATTTTCATCTATTTTCTTTATCTTCTAGTTAACAATGAAATTGGGTCCCACAGACCCAAACAACACACAAGGGTTTAGCATGCATCGGTCAGAAAAGCAAAAGAGAGCAATAATTCAAAGATGCATTTTATTCATTGGCTAAATGCCATTGCTAGTTTCTGAATATAAATACTAGCTCAGAACGTTTTCAATCTTCTATTTTTGACCTCGAGATTCGGTTTAAGATGTCAGCGATTCTTATCTATCTAGTGAGCTTAGTCAGCTCAGACAGAAAGTGTTGATGCGAGAGAAAATAATTGTGCATCGAGTCAAACCGAATCGCATGAATTCGTTCCCCTAATCAAACCAAATCGCATGAATTCGTCCCCCTAATCAAACCAAATCGCATAAATTCGTCCCCCTAATCAAACCGAATCTCATGAATTCGTCCCCCTAATCAAACCAAATCGCATGACTTCGTCCCCCTAATCAAACCAAATCGCATGACTTCGTCCCCCTAATCAAACCAAATCGCATGACTTCGTCCCCCTAATCAAACCAAATCGCATGACTTCGTCCCCCTAATCAAACCAAATTGCATGACTTCGTCCCCCTAATCAAACCAAATCGCATGACTTCGTCCCCCTAATCAAACCAAATCGCATGACTTCGTCCCCCTAATCAAACCAAATCGCATGACTTCGTCCCCCTAATCAAACCAAATCGCATGAATTGTCCCCCTAATCAAACCAAATCGCATGAATTCGTCCCCCTAATCAAACCGAATCGCATGAATTCGTCCCCCTAATCAAACCAAAACGCACTGAGACGTTTCGAACTAAAACGTATCCTGTATCAGAGCTCATGAAAGGAGAGATGCACATCTCTACTATTTATAGTCAACAATTGTATCTCCACATAGTTTACCATCCTTTGTTCTTCTTTCTCTGTTAACTGACAAAGCAATGACATGATGAACACAGAGTATTTCAGATACAATGACATGATGAACACAGAGTATTTCAGATACAATGACATGATGAACACAGAGTATTTCAGATACAATGACATGATGAACACAGAGTATTTCAGATACAATAACATGATGAACACAGAGTATTTCAGGTACAATAACATGATGAACACAGAGTATTTCAGATACAATGACATGATGAACACAGAGTAGTAGTTTGTTGTGCCACCTACATAGACCTTGGGGGTGCTGAATGTGTGTGTGTGTGTGCGCACGCGCGCGCGCGCGTGTGCGTTTGTGTGAGCGCGTGTGTGTGTGTGCGTTTGTGTGAGCGCGTGTGTGTGTGTATTTGACCTAGTCATAGGATGACCCTGGTTCAGGCAATGATACAGATTCACTGTTGCTCAGTGTAACGTTTAGTATTCAGACCCTGATGTGTATAGCCTGTGGCTAAAAGGCAGTTATGACTTCCAGTGGCATTTCAACTTTGCATAATTTGTTTGCAGAGCTCCCCCCAAGCCATAACTATTCTACTTAACCTATTAAAACTGAAACTGGGGGTTTTACAAAATGGTGTTTTGCATTACACAGGGTGAATACAGGTAGGTCTTCATTATTTAGAGGTATAACATGCTTCTCTACATGTTTATTGTAAATGAACTATGAAATAACAGTAAAACAAGTTGTACACTTTTCATGTAGTATGTAGTAGTATGATGTACTGTAGTTAAAATATGGTATTTTTTGCCCGTCTGTAAAACAGTTCTTATTTTATTCATGTGATGTAGCTGTGATGTGTGTTTAGCAAAGCCATCGTTCAAGTCACATTATTCTGTGAGCAGGTGGGGGACAGTCTAGGTCAGGGCTGGGCAATTCTTTTCCATGGAGGGCCACATTACAATGTATTTTTTTGCCATTGCGGGCCAGAATCATATTACATGATTATAGATCATGTGTATGACTGTGTTGACAGATATATCTCTTGTAAATCACATCCAGATATGCTACTTGTTTAACTTTTTAAAAATTTTAAAACGTCTGAGGGATAGCCTTCTTTTTTTTTTCTTCTTCCAATGTTCGCCTGAATGACATACCCAAATCTAAATGCCTGTAGCTCAGGCCCTGAAGCAAGGATATGCATATTCTTGGTACCATTTGAAAGGAAACTCATTGAGGTTTGTGGAAATGTTGAATTGAATGTAGGAGAATATAACACAATAGATCTGGTAGAAGAAAATACAAAGAAAACACCAACCGCAACAGAAAGTTCCCAATTCTAGCCATCACTCTGGTTGTAATTCCGACGGTGTCCACAAGATGGCATCAGTGTATGTGCAAGGTTTCAGAAGGATAACTTAAAGTATGAGCAAACTACGTGACCTTCATTGTGAATTCACTAAGATACATTTAAGCAAATCGTGATGGAGACCTTTGCATTCATATTACATTTTTCTGAAAGAATATTGTCAAATCTAATAAATATACTTGGACTTTGATTCAGCTTTTCCAGTATTAGCAGTCATATTATAAGTTTAACATTTGCAAAACAACCAGTTTTCACAACTTCATTACATAATTTTTGTCCAAAAGGAAAAGGCATGCTAACAAGGTTAGTAGCTACATTTTACGACAGATACAGTCTTTCCAGATACTCCCATAAAGCCCAGCTCATTGGCTATCTAGCTAGCTTTGTTTGACCCTTACTGGTGCTTATTTGACACAGTTAGAGTCGTTCAAGTGAAGACCGCCCACGTCATCGGCGTGCCATGAAGGCGTCGCTCTCTGACCAAATATGGTGTCCTATAGGATATACTACACCCCTAATGATATAGTGAAGTCTGGTTATATTCTAGGATCTCTGATATGGTGTCCTATAGCATATACTACACTCCTAATGATATAGTGAAGTCTGGTTATATTCTAGGATCTCTGGGGAATAAATACGAACGTGATTTGACTGGTTGAAACAAGTTTAGATTTTCACAGATTCCTTACTTTGCAAATTGAACAAGTGGAAATACAAAATTGATCGTGCATGCTATATGGACCTTTTTAGGATATGAAACATTATTTTATCTAACAAAACTATTTTTGGGACCCTTTGGATGATAAATCAGAGCAAGATTTCAGAATGTAAGTTCACATTTTACCTTCAGAGGTGAATTTATCAAACCTATCATGGTGAAAAAGTGTTTTGTTGTTAGTAGCTCTCCTCAAACAATCGCATGGCATGTTTCCGCTGTAATAGCTACTGTAAATTGGACAGTGCAGTTATATTAACAAGAATTTAAGCTTTCAGCCGATATAACACATATAAAACATATGTTCCGACATTTATTGTTTCTCTCAAATCTGCGATCGTGACACAAAGCGCTGGATGATTTACAACTGTCCCGTTGACGCCGATCCTTAAGAAGTTCTCCTCTCCATTCATCCACGCCGATCCCTAAGTTAACCTGCACAGAAATACACCACATCCACGGTCTACTTTTTGCAGGTATCATTATTAAACATGCAATGAACTACACAGAGGGAAAAGTACACTGTGCATTCAGCAACCACGGACAGAACTCTTGTTAACGGGTATGCACAAAAACAAGAGAGAGAGAGTGTGTGAGGAGTGAAGCCTCTGATGGGCGTTCACTAGACCAGGGAAGTCAGGTATAGTTTCAGCCTTCGCTAAGCACAGGATTGCTGAGAGGTGAGAGTCAGTAAGAGATGATCTGTGCCTTGACTTGTCATATTTCATCACTGAAAATGTCTGTTCACATACATAGGTTTAGCCAGACAGTACAAACATCTTCTGAGCATGACTCCTAATCTTTGGAAAGTTTTGTTCATCGAGAGATGCATAGAACCTCGTCAGTGACATTGTTTTGAATAGTTCTCCAATCACTGCATCAGATTGAAGATGGATAAGCTCAAGTTGCAGGTCAGTGGGAGCGTTATCCACATTGAAGGTGAAAGCAGAGGAAACCAACAGCATGTCATTTTCCAACACTTTGAAATCCTCATAACGATGAGAAAACTCACGAAGCAGCGATGACTTCTCCCTCTGGTCATCTGATAGAGGACAGACTAGTAGTGTTGGAAGGTGGGTGAGATTGTTGACTTCTACTTGGTGGGTCAGGAGGAGTAATTTTCCCTTGAAGGCTTTGACATCTGATGTGCAAAATGGCCCTTCCCTTGTAGTTTGGAATTCCGTTCATTCATGAGGGCCATGATGTCCACGGTGAAGGCAAAATCAGTGTCAGGACAAGCTGTGGTCTTTCAAAACAGCGATGCTCTATTTGCACACTAAGCACACCGTAATGGTTTTCCTCCTCTTCGTCTGTAGAGGGCGAGAAGGATCGGAGGACCAATATGGTAAGTGTCCATAGTTGTGTGGTAAGTGTCCATGGTTGTTTATTTAAACACATAAGCTGAACACTCCATACAAAAACAATAAACGTAACGTGAATAACCAAAACCAAAACAGTACCATGTGGTGCAAAACACGGAAACAATCACCCACAAAAACAACAGTGAAACCCAGGCTACCTAAGTATGATTCTCAATCAGAGACAACTTAACGACACCTGCCTCTGATTGAGAACCATACTAGGCCGAACACAGAAAAGCAACCTAGACACATGCCCACACAACTCACGTCCTGACCAACTAAAACAAACAATTAACACAATAACTATGGTCAGAACGTGACACACACAGCTTTCCTTGATACTTCAATAAATAAATATTTGGGCCAGTTGAGAACAAGTTTGGATTTACAACTGCGACCCTGGCCAAGATAAAGCAAAGCAGTGCGACACAAACAACACAGAGTTACACATGGAATAAACAAACGTACAGTCAATAACACAATAGAAAAAAAAAGTATATACAGTAGGGCAAAAAAGTATTTAGTCAGCCACCAATTGTGCAAGTTCTCCCACTTAAAAAGATGAGAGAGGCCTGTAATTTTCTTCTTAATGAAGAAGTTACAGGTCTGTGAGAGCCAGAAATCTTGCTTGTTTGTAGGTGACCGAATACTTATTTTCCACCATAATTTGCAAATACAGTGCCTTGCGAAAGTATTCGGCCCCCTTGAACTTTGCGACCTTTTGCCACATTTCAGGCTTCAAACATAAAGATATAAAACTGTATTTTTTTGTGAAGAATCAACAACAAGTGAGACACAATCATGAAGTGGAATGACATTTATTGGATATTTCAAACTTTTTTAACAAATCAAAAAGTGAAAAATTGGTCGTGCAAAATTATTCAGCCCCCTTAAGTTAATACTTTGTAGCGCCACCTTTTGCTGCGATTACAGCTGTAAGTCGCTTGGGGTATGTCTCTATCTATGTCTTGTTGGAAGACAAAAAAATACAGTTTTACATCTTTATGTTTGAAGCCTGAAATGTGGCAAAAGGTCGCAAAGTTCAAGGGGGCCGAATACTTTCGCAAGGCACTGTAAATTCATTAAAAATCCTACAATGTGATTTTCTGGATTTCTTTTTCTCATTTTGTCTGTCATAGTTGAAGTGTACCTAATGATGAATATTACAGGCCTCTCTCATCTTTTTAAGTGGGAGAACTTGCACAATTGGTGGCTGACTAAATACTTTTTTTGCCCCACTGTATACAGTGTGTGCAAACGGCGTGAGGAGGTACGGCAATAAATAGGCCATAGTAGCGAAGTAATTACAATTTAGCAAATTAACACTGGAGTGATAGATGAGCAGATAATGATGTGCAAGTAGAAAAACTGGAGAAAAAAAGAGAAAAAAGTAAACAGTGTGTACAGCTGCAGTAATCAGTAAGCTGCTCAGATAGCTGATGTTTAAAGTTAGCGAGGGAGATATAAGTTTCCAATTTCAGCATTTTTTTGCAATTTGTTCCAGTCATTGGCAGCAGAGAACTTGACGGGAAAGGCGGCCAAAGGAGGTGTTGGCTTTGGGGATAACCGGTGAGATATACCTAATGGAGAGTGTGCTAAGGGTGGGTGTTGTTATCGTGACCAGAGAGCTGAGATAAGGCGGAGCTTTACCTAGCAAAGACTTATAGAAGACCTGGAGCCAGTGAGTCTGGCGATGAATATGTAGCAAATATGGGAGTTAAATCATCACACAAAGGAGACTATTCATTGGGCTTTTAATTTGAACAGCAAATATGTTTTTCAAAACTTTACTATCTCAAATTCCCTTATGCGATCTGAGCATGATTCCGCGGGCCGTATTGAATTGGGTCTTGGGCCGCAAACGGCCCCCGGGCCGGCCCTTGCCCATGCCTGGTCTAGTTCATTGACTGGAGCCTACCCCTCAAGTGGAACAATCCTACTATGAAACTACCATAGCCTGCTAAAGAAAACAACACATCTATCATATTGAAGAGGTGGATAATTGTTGGTAGGAGCAGGAAGGTCAATGACTGCACTCCTCAAAATTAACAGTCCTTCTATAGCCTAGGTGCCATCGAAGACAAGACACCTGTTTCTTGTTAAATACAGAACTCATATCTTTCTTTCGTTGTAATTTAATGATGTTGAGTTCAGAGAGGTTTCCTTCCTTCATTGACATACCGAAGTGTTGGTCTCCATAGCAACTAAAACAAGTGTAGGAAACACACTGTATCTGTGAACATGTAATCTAATGTGTCTACGTCTCAAATTTCACCCTATTCCCTGTATAGTGCACTACTTTTCACCATGGCTCACAGGGCCCTGATCAAAAGTAAGTGCACTAAATAGGGAACAGGGTGCCTATTGGGATGTAGTCTGTGAGTGCTTGAACTCAATTATACACTGTGACGTTCAACAGTTTAACAGGAAGATTAATAAATTAAAACTTGCTTTTCACAACCACTTTAATAAGTTTATCTTTCACTGAAATGTATAATACAATACTTGTTAATATATACTATTAATTGTATGTAGTATCTTGACTTTAAAGTACTGTCTTGATGTTACTATGCATTCGGCACAAATCAGTTTTTATCGACAGTGAGCATAAATAAATAAAAAAAATGTATCGATCGATCAATCAAACCAAACACTTGCACTGCAACTATTATACACTGCCAAACTAGCTGTATATATTATCCATCTCTCATCAATACAGCACATAAGGACTTGAGAGTAATGATTCAACACTTGCTTGAATCAATAATAAGAACATATTGGTTTTGTGAAGAACACTGTTGATAAAGTGATGATTCAGATCATTGTTTTTAAAGGTTGAAAAGATGAGATCGCAAACCGGGAACTTTGAAGTAGTCTTAGATATTAGTTTTTATACAACCTTTCCCAAAGGATAACAGATATAGATGAATGGAGATATCTGATAGTAGTCTTAGATATTAGTTTTTATACAACCTTTCCCAAAGGATAACAGATATAGATGAATGGAGATATCTGATAGTAATCTTAGATATTCGTTTTTATACAACCTTTCCCAAAGGATACAGATATAGATGAATGGAGATATCTGATAGTAATCTTAGATATTAGTTTTTATACAGCCTTCCCAAAGGATAACAGATATAGATGAATGGATATATCTGATAGTAATCTTAGATATTAGATTTTATACAGCCTTCACTAAGGATAACAGATATAGATGAATGGAGATATCTGATAGTAATCTTAGATACAAATCGGAGGTATCCGATAGTAGTTTTACATACAAATCAGTCTGCACCAGTCTTTACACATGCTTGGAGAAAGGCTGAATAAAACACATGTCTTCTTCTTTATTCTTGGAGAAAGGCTGAATAAAACACATGTCTTCCTCTTTATTCTTGGAGGAACGCTGAATAAAACACATGTCTTCCTCTTTATTCTTGGAGGAAGGCTGAATAAAACACATGTCTTCCTCTTTATTCTTGGAGGAAGGCTGAGTAAAACACATGTCTTCCTCTTTATTCTTGGAGGAAGGCTGAGTAAAACACATGTCTTCCTCTTTATTCTTGGAGGAAGGCTGAATAAAACACATGTCTTCCTCTTTATTCTTGGAGGAAGGCTGAATAAAACACATGTCTTCCTCTTTATTCTTGGAGGAAGGCTGAATAAAACACATGTCTTCCTCTTTATTCTTGGAGGAAGGCTGAATAAAACACATGTCTTCCTCTTTATTCTTGGAGGAAGGCTGAATAAAACACATGTCTTCTTCTTTATTCTTGGAGGAAGGCTGAATAAAACACATGTCTTCCTCTTTATTCTTGGAGGAAGGCTGAATAAAACACATGTCTTCCTCTTTATTCTTGGAGGAAGGCTGAATAAAACACATGTCTTCCTCTTTATTCTTGGAGGAAGGCTGAATAAAACACATGTCTTCTTCTTTATTCTTGGAGGAAGGCTGAATAAAACACATGTCTTCCTCTTTATTCTTGGAGGAAGGCTGAATAAAACACATGTCTTCTTCTTTATTCTTGGAGGAAGGCTGAATAAAACACATGTCTTCCTCTTTATTCTTGGAGGAAGGCTGAGTAAAACACGTCTTCTTCTTTATTCTTGGAGGAAGGCTGAGTAAAACACGTCTTCCTCTTTATTCTTATTAAATCCACTTGTTGGAGGAAGGCTGAATAAAACACATGTCTTCCTCTTTATTCTTGGAGGAAGGCTGAATAAAACACATGTCTTCCTCTTTATTCTTGGAGGAAGGCTGAATAAAACACATGTCTTCTTCTTTATTCTTGGAGGAAGGCTGAGTAAAACACATGTCTTCCTCTTTATTCTTGGAGGAAGGCTGAATAAAACACGTCTTCTTCTTTATTCTTGGAGGAAGGCTGAGTAAAACACGTCTTCCTCTTTATTCTTGGAGGAAGGCTGAATAAAACACATGTCTTCTTCTTTATTCTTGGAGGAAGGCTGAATAAAACACATGTCTTCTTCTTTATTCTTGGAGGAAGGCTGAATAAAACACATGTCTTCCTCTTTATTCTTGGAGGAAGGCTGAGTAAAACACATGTCTTCCTCTTTATTCTTGGAGGAAGGCTGAATAAAACACATGTCTTCCTCTTTATTCTTGGAGGAAGGCTGAATAAAACACATGTCTTCTTCTTTATTCTTGGAGGAAGGCTGAGTAAAGCACATGTCTTCCTCTTTATTCTTGGAGGAAGGCTGAATAAAACACATGTCTTCCTCTTTATTCTTGGAGGAAGGCTGAGTAAAACACATGTCTTCTTCTTTATTCTTGGAGGAAGGCTGAATAAAACACGTCTTCCTCTTTATTCTTGGAGGAAGGCTGAATAAAACACATGTCTTCCTCTTTATTCTTTGAGGAAGGCTGAATAAAACACATGTCTTCCTCTTTATTCTTGGAGGAAGGCTGAATAAAACACGTCTTCCTCTTTATTCTTGGAGGAAGGCTGAATAAAACACATGTCTTCCTCTTTATTCTTGGAGGAAGGCTGAATAAAACACATGTCTTCCTCTTTATTCTTGGAGGAAGGCTGAATAAAACACATGTCTTCCTCTTTATTCTTGGAGGAAGGCTGAATAAAACACATGTCTTCTTCTTTATTCTTGGAGGAAGGCTGAATAAAACACATGTCTTCTTCTTTATTCTTGGAGGAAGGCTGAATAAAACACATGTCTTCTTCTTTATTCTTGGAGGAAGGCTGAATAAAACACATGTCTTCTTCTTTATTCTTGGAGGAAGGCTGAGTAAAACACATGTCTTCCTCTTTATTCTTGGAGGAAGGCTGAATAAAACACGTCTTCCTCTTTATTCTTGGAGGAAGGCTGAATAAAACACATGTCTTCTTCTTTATTCTTGGAGGAAGGCTGAGTAAAACACATGTCTTCTTCTTTATTCTTGGAGGAAGGCTGAATAAAACACATGTCTTCCTCTTTATTCTTGGAGGAAGGCTGAATAAAACACATGTCTTCCTCTTTATTCTTGGAGGAAGGCTGAGTAAAACACATGTCTTCTTCTTTATTCTTGGAGGAAGGCTGAATAAAACACATGTCTTCTTCTTTATTCTTGGAGGAAGGCTGAATAAAACACATGTCTTCTTCTTTATTCTTGGAGGAAGGCTGAGTAAAACACGTCTTCCTCTTTATTCTTGGAGGAAGGCTGAATAAAACACGTCTTCCTCTTTATTCTTGGAGGAAGGCTGAATAAAACACATGTCTTCTTCTTTATTCTTGGAGGAAGGCTGAATAAAACACATGTCTTCTTCTTTATTCTTGGAGGAAGGCTGAATAAAACACATGTCTTCTTCTTTATTCTTGGAGGAAGGCTGAGTAAAACACATGTCTTCCTCTTTATTCTTGGAGGAAGGCTGAATAAAACACGTCTTCCTCTTTATTCTTGGAGGAAGGCTGAATAAAACACATGTCTTCCTCTTTATTCTTGGAGGAAGGCTGAATAAAACACATGTCTTCTTCTTTATTCTTGGAGGAAGGCTGAATAAAACACATGTCTTCTTCTTTATTCTTGGAGGAAGGCTGAATAAAACACATGTCTTCTTCTTTATTCTTGGAGGAAGGCTGAATAAAACACATGTCTTCTTTATTCTTGGAGGAAGGCTGAATAAAACACATGTCTTCTTCTTTATTCTTGGAGGAAGGCTGAATAAAACACATGTCTTCTTCTTTATTCTTGGAGGAAGGCTGAATAAAACACATGTCTTCTTCTTTATTCTTGGAGGAAGGCTGAATAAAACACATGTCTTCTTCTTTATTCTTGGAGGAAGGCTGAGTAAAACACATGTCTTCCTCTTTATTCTTGGAGGAAGGCTGAATAAAACACGTCTTCCTCTTTATTCTTGGAGGAAGGCTGAATAAAACACGTCTTCCTCTTTATTCTTGGAGGAAGGCTGAATAAAACACGTCTTCCTCTTTATTCTTATTAAATCCACTTGTTGGAGGAAGGCTGAGTAAAACACATGTCTTCTTCTTTATTCTTGGAGGAAGGCTGAATAAAACACATGTCTTCTTCTTTATTCTTGGAGGAAGGCTGAGTAAAACACATGTCTTCCTCTTTATTCTTGGAGGAAGGCTGAATAAAACACATGTCTTCTTCTTTATTCTTGGAGGAAGGCTGAATAAAACACATGTCTTCTTCTTTATTCTTGGAGGAAGGCTGAATAAAACACATGTCTTCCTCTTTATTCTTGGAGGAAGGCTGAATAAAACACATTTCTTCCTCTTTATTCTTGGAGGAACGCTGAATAAAACACATGTCTTCTTCTTTATTCTTGGAGGAAGGCTGAGTAAAACACATGTCTTCTTCTTTATTCTTGGAGGAAGGCTGAATAAAACACATGTCTTCCTCTTTATTCTTGGAGGAAGGCTGAATAAAACACATGTCTTCCTCTTTATTCTTGGAGGAAGGCTGAGTAAAACACATGTCTTCCTCTTTATTCTTGGAGGAAGGCTGAGTAAAACACATGTCTTCCTCTTTATTCTTGGAGGAAGGCTGAATAAAACACATGTCTTCCTCTTTATTCTTGGAGGAAGGCTGAATAAAACACATGTCTTCTTCTTTATTCTTGGAGGAAGGCTGAATAAAACACATGTCTTCCTCTTTATTCTTGGAGGAACGCTGAATAAAACACATGTCTTCCTCTTTATTCTTGGAGGAAGGCTGAATAAAACACATGTCTTCCTCTTTATTCTTGGAGGAAGGCTGAATAAAACACGTCTTCCTCTTTATTCTTGGAGGAAGGCTGAATAAAACACATGTCTTCCTCTTTATTCTTGGAGGAAGGCTGAATAAAACACATGTCTTCCTCTTTATTCTTGGAGGAAGGCTGAATAAAACACACGTCTTCTTCTTTATTCTTGGAGGAAGGCTGAATAAAACACATGTCTTCCTCTTTATTCTTGGAGGAAGGCTGAATAAAACACACGTCTTCTTCTTTATTCTTGGAGGAAGGCTGAATAAAACACATGTCTTCCTCTTTATTCTTGGAGGAAGGCTGAATAAAACACATGTCTTCTTCTTTATTCTTGGAGGAAGGCTGAATAAAACACGTCTTCTTCTTTATTCTTGGAGGAAGGCTGAATAAAACACATGTCTTCCTCTTTATTCTTGGAGGAAGGCTGAATAAAACACATGTCTTCTTCTTTATTCTTGGAGGAAGGCTGAGTAAAACACATGTCTTCTTCTTTATTCTTATTAAATCCACTTGTTGGAGGAAGGCTGAGTAAAACACATGTCTTCTTCTTTATTCTTGGAGGAAGGCTGAGTAAAACACGTCTTCCTCTTTATTCTTATTAAATCCACTTGTTGGAGGAAGGCTGAATAAAACACGTCTTCTTCTTTATTATTGGAGGAAGGCTGAATAAAACACATTTCTTCCTCTTTATTCTTGGAGGAACGCTGAATAAAACACATGTCTTCTTCTTTATTCTTGGAGGAAGGCTGAGTAAAACACATGTCTTCTTCTTTATTCTTGGAGGAAGGCTGAATAAAACACATGTCTTCCTCTTTATTCTTGGAGGAAGGCTGAATAAAACACATGTCTTCCTCTTTATTCTTGGAGGAAGGCTGAGTAAAACACATGTCTTCCTCTTTATCCTTGGAGGAAGGCTGAGTAAAACACATGTCTTCCTCTTTATTCTTGGAGGAAGGCTGAATAAAACACATGTCTTCCTCTTTATTCTTGGAGGAAGGCTGAATAAAACACATGTCTTCTTCTTTATTCTTGGAGGAAGGCTGAATAAAACACGTCTTCCTCTTTATTCTTGGAGGAACGCTGAATAAAACACATGTCTTCCTCTTTATTCTTGGAGGAAGGCTGAATAAAACACATGTCTTCCTCTTTATTCTTGGAGGAAGGCTGAATAAAACACATGTCTTCTTCTTTATTCTTGGAGGAAGGCTGAGTAAAACACATGTCTTCTTCTTTATTCTTATTAAATCCACTTGTTGGAGGAAGGCTGAGTAAAACACATGTCTTCTTCTTTATTCTTGGAGGAAGGCTGAGTAAAACACGTCTTCCTCTTTATTCTTATTAAATCCACTTGTTGGAGGAAGGCTGAATAAAACACGTCTTCTTCTTTATTATTGGAGGAAGGCTGAATAAAACACATTTCTTCCTCTTTATTCTTGGAGGAACGCTGAATAAAACACATGTCTTCTTCTTTATTCTTGGAGGAAGGCTGAGTAAAACACATGTCTTCTTCTTTATTCTTGGAGGAAGGCTGAATAAAACACATGTCTTCCTCTTTATCCTTGGAGGAAGGCTGAGTAAAACACATGTCTTCCTCTTTATTCTTGGAGGAAGGCTGAATAAAACACATGTCTTCCTCTTTATTCTTGGAGGAAGGCTGAATAAAACACATGTCTTCTTCTTTATTCTTGGAGGAAGGCTGAATAAAACACGTCTTCCTCTTTATTCTTGGAGGAACGCTGAATAAAACACATGTCTTCCTCTTTATTCTTGGAGGAAGGCTGAATAAAACACATGTCTTCCTCTTTATTCTTGGAGGAAGGCTGAATAAAACACATGTCTTCTTCTTTATTCTTGGAGGAAGGCTGAGTAAAACACATGTCTTCTTCTTTATTCTTATTAAATCCACTTGTTGGAGGAAGGCTGAGTAAAACACATGTCTTCTTCTTTATTCTTGGAGGAAGGCTGAGTAAAACACGTCTTCCTCTTTATTCTTATTAAATCCACTTGTTGGAGGAAGGCTGAATAAAACACGTCTTCTTCTTTATTATTGGAGGAAGGCTGAATAAAACACATTTCTTCCTCTTTATTCTTGGAGGAACGCTGAATAAAACACATGTCTTCTTCTTTATTCTTGGAGGAAGGCTGAGTAAAACACATGTCTTCTTCTTTATTCTTGGAGGAAGGCTGAATAAAACACATGTCTTCCTCTTTATCCTTGGAGGAAGGCTGAGTAAAACACATGTCTTCCTCTTTATTCTTGGAGGAAGGCTGAATAAAACACATGTCTTCCTCTTTATTCTTGGAGGAAGGCTGAATAAAACACATGTCTTCTTCTTTATTCTTGGAGGAAGGCTGAATAAAACACGTCTTCCTCTTTATTCTTGGAGGAACGCTGAATAAAACACATGTCTTCCTCTTTATTCTTGGAGGAAGGCTGAATAAAACACATGTCTTCCTCTTTATTCTTGGAGGAAGGCTGAATAAAACACGTCTTCTTCTTTATTCTTGGAGGAAGGCTGAATAAAACACATGTCTTCCTCTTTATTCTTGGAGGAAGGCTGAATAAAACACATGTCTTCCTCTTTATTCTTATTAAATCCACTTGTTGGAGGAAGGCTGAGTAAAACACATGTCTTCTTCTTTATTCTTGGAGGAAGGCTGAATAAAACACATGTCTTCCTCTTTATTCTTGGAGGAAGGCTGAATAAAACACATGTCTTCTTCTTTATTCTTGGAGGAAGGCTGAATAAAACACATGTCTTCTTCTTTATTCTTGGAGGAAGGCTGAATAAAACACATGTCTTCTTCTTTATTCTTATTAAATCCACTTGTTGGAGGAAGGCTGAATAAAACACATGTCTTCCTCTTTATTCTTGGAGGAAGGCTGAATAAAACACATGTCTTCCTCTTTATTCTTGGAGGAAGGCTGAATAAAACACGTCTTCCTCTTTATTCTTGGAGGAAGGCTGAATAAAACACATGTCTTCCTCTTTATTCTTGGAGGAAGGCTGAATAAAACACATGTCTTCTTCTTTATTCTTGGAGGAAGGCTGAATAAAACACATGTCTTCCTCTTTATTCTTGGAGGAAGGCTGAATAAAACACATGTCTTCTTCTTTATTCTTGGAGGAAGGCTGAATAAAACACATGTCTTCCTCTTTATTCTTGGAGGAAGGCTGAATAAAACACATGTCTTCTTCTTTATTCTTGGAGGAAGGCTGAATAAAACACATGTCTTCTTCTTTATTCTTGGAGGAAGGCTGAGTAAAACACATGTCTTCTTCTTTATTCTTATTAAATCCACTTGTTGGAGGAAGGCTGAGTAAAACACATGTCTTCTTCTTTATTCTTGGAGGAAGGCTGAGTAAAACACGTCTTCCTCTTTATTCTTATTAAATCCACTTGTTGGAGGAAGGCTGAATAAAACACGTCTTCTTCTTTATTATTGGAGGAAGGCTGAATAAAACACATTTCTTCCTCTTTATTCTTGGAGGAACGCTGAATAAAACACATGTCTTCTTCTTTATTCTTGGAGGAAGGCTGAGTAAAACACATGTCTTCTTCTTTATTCTTGGAGGAAGGCTGAATAAAACACATGTCTTCCTCTTTATTCTTGGAGGAAGGCTGAATAAAACACATGTCTTCCTCTTTATTCTTGGAGGAAGGCTGAGTAAAACACATGTCTTCCTCTTTATCCTTGGAGGAAGGCTGAGTAAAACACGTCTTCCTCTTTATTCTTGGAGGAAGGCTGAATAAAACACATGTCTTCCTCTTTATTCTTGGAGGAAGGCTGAATAAAACACATGTCTTCTTCTTTATTCTTGGAGGAAGGCTGAATAAAACACGTCTTCCTCTTTATTCTTGGAGGAACGCTGAATAAAACACATGTCTTCCTCTTTATTCTTGGAGGAAGGCTGAATAAAACACATGTCTTCCTCTTTATTCTTGGAGGAAGGCTGAATAAAACACATGTCTTCTTCTTTATTCTTGGAGGAAGGCTGAGTAAAACACATGTCTTCTTCTTTATTCTTATTAAATCCACTTGTTGGAGGAAGGCTGAGTAAAACACGTCTTCTTCTTTATTCTTGGAGGAAGGCTGAGTAAAACACGTCTTCCTCTTTATTCTTATTAAATCCACTTGTTGGAGGAAGGCTGAATAAAACACGTCTTCTTCTTTATTATTGGAGGAAGGCTGAATAAAACACATTTCTTCCTCTTTATTCTTGGAGGAACGCTGAATAAAACACATGTCTTCTTCTTTATTCTTGGAGGAAGGCTGAGTAAAACACATGTCTTCTTCTTTATTCTTGGAGGAAGGCTGAATAAAACACATGTCTTCCTCTTTATTCTTGGAGGAAGGCTGAATAAAACACATGTCTTCCTCTTTATTCTTGGAGGAAGGCTGAGTAAAACACATGTCTTCCTCTTTATCCTTGGAGGAAGGCTGAGTAAAACACATGTCTTCCTCTTTATTCTTGGAGGAAGGCTGAATAAAACACATGTCTTCCTCTTTATTCTTGGAGGAAGGCTGAATAAAACACATGTCTTCTTCTTTATTCTTGGAGGAAGGCTGAATAAAACACGTCTTCCTCTTTATTCTTGGAGGAACGCTGAATAAAACACATGTCTTCCTCTTTATTCTTGGAGGAAGGCTGAATAAAACACATGTCTTCCTCTTTATTCTTGGAGGAAGGCTGAATAAAACACGTCTTCTTCTTTATTCTTGGAGGAAGGCTGAATAAAACACATGTCTTCCTCTTTATTCTTGGAGGAAGGCTGAATAAAACACATGTCTTCCTCTTTATTCTTATTAAATCCACTTGTTGGAGGAAGGCTGAGTAAAACACATGTCTTCTTCTTTATTCTTGGAGGAAGGCTGAATAAAACACATGTCTTCCTCTTTATTCTTGGAGGAAGGCTGAATAAAACACATGTCTTCTTCTTTATTCTTGGAGGAAGGCTGAATAAAACACATGTCTTCTTCTTTATTCTTGGAGGAAGGCTGAATAAAACACATGTCTTCTTCTTTATTCTTATTAAATCCACTTGTTGGAGGAAGGCTGAATAAAACACATGTCTTCCTCTTTATTCTTGGAGGAAGGCTGAATAAAACACATGTCTTCCTCTTTATTCTTGGAGGAAGGCTGAATAAAACACGTCTTCCTCTTTATTATTGGAGGAAGGCTGAATAAAACACATGTCTTCCTCTTTATTCTTGGAGGAAGGCTGAATAAAACACATGTCTTCTTCTTTATTCTTGGAGGAAGGCTGAATAAAACACATGTCTTCCTCTTTATTCTTGGAGGAAGGCTGAATAAAACACATGTCTTCCTCTTTATTCTTGGAGGAAGGCTGAATAAAACACATGTCTTCTTCTTTATTCTTGGAGGAAGGCTGAATAAAACACATGTCTTCCTCTTTATTCTTGGAGGAAGGCTGAATAAAACACGTCTTCCTCTTTATTCTTGGAGGAAGGCTGAATAAAACACATGTCTTCTTCTTTATTCTTGGAGGAAGGCTGAATAAAACACATGTCTTCTTCTTTATTCTTGGAGGAAGGCTGAATAAAACACGTCTTCCTCTTTATTCTTGGAGGAAGGCTGAATAAAACACATGTCTTCCTCGTTATTCTTGGAGGAAGGCTGAGTAAAACACATGTCTTCTTCTTTATTCTTGGAGGAAGGCTGAATAAAACACATGTCTTCCTCTTTATTCTTGGAGGAAGGCTGAGTAAAACACATGTCTTCCTCTTTATTCTTGGAGGAAGGCTGAATAAAACACATGTCTTCCTCTTTATTCTTGGAGGAAGGCTGAATAAAACACATGTCTTCTTCTTTATTCTTGGAGGAAGGCTGAATAAAACACATTTCTTCCTCTTTATTCTTGGAGGAAGGCTGAATAAAACACATGTCTTCTTCTTTATTCTTGGAGGAAGGCTGAATAAAACACATGTCTTCTTCTTTATTCTTGGAGGAAGGCTGAATAAAACACATTTCTTCCTCGTTATTCTTGGAGGAAGGCTGAATAAAACACATGTCTTCTTCTTTATTCTTGGAGGAAGGCTGAATAAAACACATGTCTTCTTCTTTATTCTTGGAGGAAGGCTGAATAAAACACATTTCTTCCTCTTTATTCTTGGAGGAAGGCTGAATAAAACACATGTCTTCTTCTTTATTCTTGGAGGAAGGCTGAATAAAACACATGTCTTCCTCTTTATTCTTGGAGGAAGGCTGAATAAAACACGTTTCTTCTTCTTTATTCTTGGAGGAACGCTGAATAAAACACATGTCTTCCTCTTTATTCTTGGAGGAAGGCTGAGTAAAACACATGTCTTCTTCTTTATTCTTGGAGGAAGGCTGAATAAAACACATGTCTTCCTCTTTATTCTTGGAGGAAGGCTGAATAAAACACATTTCTTCTTCTTTATTCTTGGAGGAACGCTGAATAAAACACATGTCTTCTTCTTTATTCTTGGAGGAAGGCTGAATAAAACACATGTCTTCCTCTTTATTCTTGGAGGAAGGCTGAATAAAACACATGTCTTCTTCTTTATTCTTGGAGGAAGGCTGAATAAAACACATGTCTTCCTCTTTATTCTTGGAGGAAGGCTGAGTAAAACACATGTCTTCTTCTTTATTCTTGGAGGAAGGCTGAATAAAACACATGTCTTCCTCTTTATTCTTGGAGGAAGGCTGAGTAAAACACATGTCTTCTTCTTTATTCTTGGAGGAAGGCTGAATAAAACACATGTCTTCCTCTTTATTCTTGGAGGAAGGCTGAATAAAACACGTCTTCCTCTTTATTCTTGGAGGAAGGCTGAATAAAACACATGTCTTCTTCTTTATTCTTGGAGGAAGGCTGAATAAAACACATGTCTTCTTCTTTATTCTTGGAGGAAGGCTGAATAAAACACGTCTTCCTCTTTATTCTTGGAGGAAGGCTGAATAAAACACATGTCTTCCTCGTTATTCTTGGAGGAAGGCTGAGTAAAACACATGTCTTCTTCTTTATTCTTGGAGGAAGGCTGAATAAAACACATGTCTTCCTCTTTATTCTTGGAGGAAGGCTGAGTAAAACACATGTCTTCCTCTTTATTCTTGGAGGAAGGCTGAATAAAACACATGTCTTCCTCTTTATTCTTGGAGGAAGGCTGAATAAAACACATGTCTTCTTCTTTATTCTTGGAGGAAGGCTGAATAAAACACATTTCTTCCTCTTTATTCTTGGAGGAAGGCTGAATAAAACACATGTCTTCTTCTTTATTCTTGGAGGAAGGCTGAATAAAACACATGTCTTCTTCTTTATTCTTGGAGGAAGGCTGAATAAAACACATTTCTTCCTCGTTATTCTTGGAGGAAGGCTGAATAAAACACATGTCTTCTTCTTTATTCTTGGAGGAAGGCTGAATAAAACACATGTCTTCTTCTTTATTCTTGGAGGAAGGCTGAATAAAACACATTTCTTCCTCTTTATTCTTGGAGGAAGGCTGAATAAAACACATGTCTTCTTCTTTATTCTTGGAGGAAGGCTGAATAAAACACATGTCTTCCTCTTTATTCTTGGAGGAAGGCTGAATAAAACACGTTTCTTCTTCTTTATTCTTGGAGGAACGCTGAATAAAACACATGTCTTCCTCTTTATTCTTGGAGGAAGGCTGAGTAAAACACATGTCTTCTTCTTTATTCTTGGAGGAAGGCTGAATAAAACACATGTCTTCCTCTTTATTCTTGGAGGAAGGCTGAATAAAACACATTTCTTCTTCTTTATTCTTGGAGGAACGCTGAATAAAACACATGTCTTCTTCTTTATTCTTGGAGGAAGGCTGAATAAAACACATGTCTTCCTCTTTATTCTTGGAGGAAGGCTGAATAAAACACATGTCTTCTTCTTTATTCTTGGAGGAAGGCTGAATAAAACACATGTCTTCTTCTTTATTCTTGGAGGAAGGCTGAATAAAACACATGTCTTCCTCTTTATTCTTGGAGGAAGGCTGAATAAAACACATTTCTTCTTCTTTATTCTTGGAGGAAGGCTGAATAAAACACATGTCTTCTTCTTTATTCTTGGAGGAAGGCTGAATAAAACACATGTCTTCTTCTTTATTCTTGGAGGAAGGCTGAATAAAACACATGTCTTCCTCTTTATTCTTGGAGGAAGGCTGAGTAAAACACATGTCTTCCTCTTTATTCTTGGAGGAAGGCTGAATAAAACACATTTCTTCATCTTTATTCTTGGAGGAAGGCTGAATAAAACACGTCTTCCTCTTTATTCTTGGAGGAAGGCTGAATAAAACACATGTCTTCCTCTTTATTCTTGGAGGAAGGCTGAATAAAACACATGTCTTCTTCTTTATTCTTGGAGGAAGGCTGAATAAAACACATATCTTCCTCTTTATTCTTGGAGGAAGGCTGAATAAAACACATGTCTTCCTCTTTATTTTTGGAGGAAGGCTGAATAAAACACATGTCTTCTTCTTTATTCTTGGAGGAAGGCTGAGTAAAACACATGTCTTCCTCTTTATTCTTGGAGGAAGGCTGAGTAAAACACATGTCTTCTTCTTTATTCTTATTAAATCCACTTGTTGGAGGAAGGCTGAATAAAACACATGTCTTCTTCTTTATTCTTGGAGGAAGGCTGAATAAAACACATGTCTTCTTCTTTATTCTTATTAAATCCACTTGTTGGAGGAAGGCTGAGTAAAACACATGTCTTCTTCTTTATTCTTGGAGGAAGGCTGAATAAAACACATGTCTTCCTCTTTATTCTTGGAGGAAGGCTGAGTAAAACACATGTCTTCTTCTTTATTCTTGGAGGAAGGCTGAATAAAACACATGTCTTCCTCTTTATTCTTGGAGGAAGCCTGAGTAAAACACATGTCTTCTTCTTTATTCTTGGAGGAAGGCTGAATAAAACACATGTCTTCCTCTTTATTCTTGGAGGAAGGCTGAGTAAAACACATGTCTTCTTCTTTATTCTTGGAGGAAGGCTGAATAAAACACATGTCTTCCTCTTTATTCTTGGAGGAAGGCTGAGTAAAACACATGTCTTCTTCTTTATTCTTGGAGGAAGGCTGAATAAAACACATGTCTTCTTCTTTATTCTTGGAGGAAGGCTGAGTAAAACACATGTCTTCTTCTTTATTCTTGGAGGAAGGCTGAATAAAACACATTTCTTCTTCTTTATTCTTGGAGGAAGGCTGAGTAAAACACATGTCTTCTTCTTTATTCTTGGAGGAACGCTGAGTAAAACACATGTCTTCTTCTTTATTCTTGGAGGAAGGCTGAATAAAACACATGTCTTCCTCTTTATTCTTGGAGGAAGGCTGAGTAAAACACATGTCTTCTTCTTTATTCTTGGAGGAAGGCTGAATAAAACACATGTCTTCCTCTTTATTCTTGGAGGAAGGCTGAGTAAAACACATGTCTTCTTCTTTATTCTTGGAGGAAGGCTGAATAAAACACATGTCTTCTTCTTTATTCTTGGAGGAAGGCTGAGTAAAACACATGTCTTCTTCTTTATTCTTGGAGGAAGGCTGAATAAAACACATTTCTTCTTCTTTATTCTTGGAGGAAGGCTGAGTAAAACACATGTCTTCTTCTTTATTCTTGGAGGAACGCTGAATAAAACACATTTCTTCTTCTTTATTCTTGGAGGAAGGCTGAATAAAACACATTTCTTCTTCTTTATTCTTGGAGGAAGGCTGAGTAAAACACATGTCTTCTTCTTTATTCTTGGAGGAAGGCTGAATAAAACACATTTCTTCTTCTTTATTCTTGGAGGAAGGCTGAATAAAACACATTTCTTCTTCTTTATTCTTGGAGGAAGGCTGAGTAAAACACATGTCTTCTTCTTTATTCTTGGAGGAAGGCTGAATAAAACACATTTCTTCTTCTTTATTCTTGGAGGAAGGCTGAATAAAACACATTTCTTCTTCTTTATTCTTGGAGGAACGCTGAGTAAAACACATTTCTTCTTCTTTATTTGCAATGTAGAGGACAGAACTGAGCAGAGTACACATTTTTCTGAAATCCTTCCAGAACTCACCCCGTGTGGGTATAAAGGATTTTCTTCCCGACTGCAGATGTAAAACGTATATTTAACCTGATGAATCAGAGTCTACGGCTCCGTGGCTGTATTTTAAGAGTCTATATATTTTGGAGTAGGGGAGGAAGATTTACACTTCTGAACTCTTCATGCAGTGCTCCTGAGTCCTGAGTTTGGAGAGAAGCTGTTTATCGTCAACTTTTCTTAACACTGAGTCCTCATTTGCCCTTACAGCTTGGATAGTTTTTCAGACTTGCTTTGGAGAGAAGTTAAAAAAATAAATAATTAAAAGGTCCCTTACTGTGGAGACTGTTGGTTAGAGTCATTGTTTTAGAGAGGAGTAAAATAAAATGGTCCTTACTGTGGAGACTGTTGGTTAGAGTCGTTGTTTTAGAGAGGAGTAAAATAAAATGTCCCTTACTGTGGAGACTGTTGGTTAGAGTCATTGTTTTAGAGAGGAGAGGAGTAAAATAAAATGGTCCTTACTGTGGAGACTGTTGGTTAGAGTCGTTGTTTTAGAGAGGAGTAAAATAAAATGGTCCTTACTGTGGAGACTGTTGGTTAGAGTCATTGTTTTAGAGAGGAGTAAAATAAAATGGTCCTTACTGTGGAGACTGTTGGTTAGAGTCATTGTTTTAGAGAGGAGAGGAGTAAAATAAAATGGCCCTTACTGTGGAGACTGTTGGTTAGAGTCATTGTTTTAGAGAGGAGAGGAGTAAAATAAAATGGCCCTTACTGTGGAGACTGTTGGTTAGAGTCATTGTTTTAGAGAGGAGAGGAGTAAAATAAAATGGTCCTTACTGTGGAGACTGTTGGTTAGAGTCATTGTTTTAGAGAGGAGAGGAGTAAAATAAAATGGCCCTTACTGTGGAGACTGTTGGTTAGAGTCATTGTTTTAGAGAGGAGAGGAGTAAAATAAAATGTCCTTTTACATTCAGCTTGATATAGATGACATTACATGTCACACCCTGATCTGTTCCACCTGTCTTTGTGCTTGTCTCCACCCCCCTCCAGGTGTCACCCATCTTCCCCTTTATCTCCAGTGTATTTATGTGTGTTGTCTTGTTTTTCCGTTGCCAGTTTGTTTTGTTTCGTCAAGCCTACCAGCGTTTTTTTCCGTTCTCCTGTCTTTCTCTAGTTCGTGTTTTCTAGATTTCCCGGTTTTGAGCATTCTGCCTGCACTGAACCCTGAGCCTGCCTGCCTTTCTGTACCTTGTCACACCACCCTGCATTACTGACCTCTGCCTGACCCTGAGCCTACCTGCCTGCCGTTCTGTACCTTGTCACACCACCATGAATTACTGACCTCTGCCTGCCCTGACCCTGTGCCTGACCTTTGACCTGTCGTTTGCCCCCCCCCCCCCTCCCCCCCGGTTTTTGTAATACACTTTTGTTACTTCGAAACTATCTGCATCTGGGTCTTCTCCTGAGCCTTGACACTCTGTCTCTATCGTTCTCTATCTGTCTCTGTCTGTCTCTATCTGTCTGTCGGTCCGTCGGTCCGTCTGTCTGTCTCTGTCCGTGTATCTGTCTGTCTGTCTGTCTGTCTGTCTGTCTGTCTGTCTGTCTGTCTGTCTGTCTGTCTGTCTGTCTGTCTGTCTGTCTGTCTGTGTCTCTGTTCTTGTATCTGTCCGTCTGTCTCCCTGTCGGTATGTCTGTCTGTATGTCGGTCCGTCTGTGTCCTACATTGGAGCCAGTAAAACTTTCATTAAGAGGAGGTTGCACAGTGCAAGACTCCCATTGACTGCTGTTCATTGTCCTAAGTCCTCGTTCCAGACCTGTTCATCACTATCTGAATGGGAGATGTGAGAGGGACTACAGTGCACATCTGAGGACAAGCCCCACGCCTCAACTGTCCTTGAGTCAATGGTCACGATTTTCAAGTTCATGGTTTTCCAGTTTTAGCTCTGTCATATTAACGCTCACCTTTGTCCCTTTGTCTCCTTCCTCCTCACGATTCACTGAAGGAGGGGTGAAGAGTGAGGAGTGAGGGGTGAGGGCTGAGGAGTGAGGGCTGAGGAGTGAGGGCTGAGGAGTGAGGAGTGAAGAGTGAGGGGTGAGGGCTAAGGGCTGAGGAGTGATGGGTGAGGAGTGAGGGGTGAGGGCTGAGGAGTGAGGGGTGAGAAGTGAGGGATGAGGGGGAGGAGTGAGAAGTGATGGGTGATGGGTGAGGGGTGAGGGGTGAGGAGTGAGTGTGTAAGGTGAGGAGTGAGGTGTGAGGGGTGAGGAGTGTTGAGTGAGGGGTGTGGAGTGAGGGGTGTAAGGTGAGGGGTGTAGAGTGAGGGGTGAGTAGTTAGGAGTGAGGGGTCAGGGTGAGGAGTGAGGGGTCAGGTGTGAGGAATGAGGAGTGATGGGTGAGGAGTGAGGGGTGAAGAGTGAGGTGTGAGGAGTGAGGGAGGGGAGTGAGGGGTGAGGAGTGGGGTGTGAGGGCTGAGGAGTGAGGAATGAAGGGTGAGGTGTGAGGAGTGAGGTGTGAGGAGTGAGGGGTGAGGATTTGGCAGTGAGGGGTGAGGAGTGAGGGGTGAGGAGTGAGGGGTGAAGAGTGAGGGGTGAGGAGTTAGGAGTGAGGGGTGAGGAGTGAGGGGTGAAAAGTGAGGGGTGAGGAGAGAGGGGTGAGGAGTTAGGAGTGAGGGGTGAGGAGTGGGGGGTGAGGAGTTAGGCGTGAGGGGTGAGGTGTGAGGAGTGAGGGGTGAGGAGTGAGGGGTGAGGAGTTGGGAGTGAGGGATGAGGGGTGAGGAGTGAGGGGTGAAGAGTGAGGGATGAAGAGAGAGGGGTGAGGAGTTAGGAGTGAGGGGTGAGGAGTGAGGAGTGAGGGGTGAAGAGTGAGGGGTGAGGAGAGAGGGGCGAGGAGTTAGGAGTGAGGGGCGAGGAGTGGGGGGTGAGGAGTTAGGCGTGAGGAGTGAGGGGTGAGGAGTGAGGGGTTGTAAGGTGAGGGTTGAGGTGTGAGGGGTGAGGGTGTAATGTGAGGGTTGAGGTTTAAGGGGTGTGGAGTGAGGGGTTGTAAGGTGAGGGGTGAGGAGTGAGGGGTGAGGGTGTAAAGTGAGGGGTGAGGGGTGAGGGTGTAAAGTGAGGGGTGAGGGGTGAGGGTGTAAAGTGAGGGGTGAGGAGTGAGGGCTGTAAGGTGAGGGGTGAGGACAGAGGGGTGAGGATTAAGGGATGAGGGGTGAGGAGTGAGGGGTAAGGAGTGAGGCATGACACACACACCAGATCATTCATTTAAGATGTCAGTGGTGGAGTGGAGAGATTGTATGTTGCCTGTCCTGTCTCGGCCAGAGTGAAGGTATTGAACGACTAAAGACAGACAGACAGACAGACAGAGAGACAGACAGACAGACAGACGCTAGCAGACAGAGAGGGAGGCTATCAGTAGCCTTTGCCTGTACTAGTCCACTAGTCCATACCACAACAACAACAATAACAACATGGTGAACTGAGGAGTGTGTGTGTGTGTGTGTGTGTGAGAAAGACAGAGACTCAGTATTTTTGCACACCCAGTGGCAGCTTTGACTGTACACAGATAGCCGCCACTATTGAGAGACAACCCTAATACTATTGAGAGACAACCCCAATAACCATATTGAGAGACAACACCAAACACTATTGAGAGACAACCCCAATAATACTATTGAGAGACAACCCCAATAACACTATGGAGCGACAAACCCCAATAACACTATGGAGAGACAACCCCAAAAACACTATTGAGAGACAACCCCAATAACCCTATGGAGAGACAACCCCAAAATACAATTGAGAGACAACCCCAATAATACTATTGAGAGACAACCCCAATAACACTATGGAGCGACAAACCCCAATAACACTATGGAGAGACAACCCCAAAAACACTATTGAGAGACAACCCCAATAACACTATGGAGCGACAAACCCCAATTACACTATGGAGCGACAAACCCCAATAACACTATTGAGAGACAACCCCAAACACTATGGAGAGACAACCCAATAACACTATGGAGAGACAACCCCAACACTATTGAGAGACAACCCCAATACACTATTGAGAGACAACCCCAATTACAAAATGGAGAGACAACCCCAATACACTATGGAGAGACAACCCCAATAACACTAGGGAGAGACAACCCCAAAATACACTATGGAGAGACAACCCCAATACACTATGGAGAGACAACCACAAATCACTATGGAGAGACAAACCCAATACATTATTGAGAGACAACCCCAATAACTGTCTACAGGAGGCATTGGCTGCATCCCAAAATGGAACCCTGTATTGCACTACTTCTGACCATAGCCCATATATTGGGGGGGGGGGGGGGGTCATTTGTGACACAGAGCCATTTTAGCCAGATATGGAGACACCATCCAAGTTAATCAATAAACGTGTCTGTGTTTCCAGCAGCCTCTCATAAAACTATAAAGTGTCTGTATCTAGCCAAGGTACACAGCAGGTAAGTAACTCACTCCTTACTGTGTCTGTGATGGCTTTTTGAGAACACCGGTGAGATGAGTCATGCATTTTAAAAAAAAACACCTTTGCCATAAATCATGACATTTTTTGTTTCATTTGCATAATTGTTTATTTATTAATGAACTGTGTTTAGATTGCATGTGAATTATTTTATTTGGTTCCTTTCAATTAAATGTACATTGTATTCTCATTCCTCTCATTCGCAGGCTTTGACATTTCCTGTTTGGCTGTTGCAATTACAAGCTACAGTATAGCAAGGAAAGACATAGCAAGGAAAGACATAGCAAGGAAAGACATAGCAAGGAAAGACATAGCAAGGAAAGACATAGCAAGGAAAGACATAGCAAGGAAAGACATAGCAAGGAAAGACATAGCAAGGAAAGACAGCAAGGAAAGACATGGCAAGGAAAGACATAGCAAGGAAAGACAGCAAGGAAAGACATAGCAAGGAAAGACATAGCAAGGAAAGACATAGCAAGGAAAGACAGCAAGGAAAGACATAGCAAGGAAAGACATAGCAAGGAAAGACAGCAAGGAAAGACATGGCAAGGAAAGACATGGCAAGGAAAGACATAGCAAGGAAAGACATAGCAAGGAAAGACATAGCAAGGAAAGACATAGCAAGGAAAGACATAGCAAGGAAAGACATAGCAAGGAAATGATTAAACCTCTACAAGGATTAACATTAAGCATACGTTTAGGTATATGATCTTTACACTTTCAGATTTTTCTTGCAAAAATTGTTCAGGTGAAAAAAAAAAAAAAAAAAATCTGTAAAAAGTGTAAATCTTTCTTCTACGATGTTGTTTCCTGTTTTACCATCCTGTTGTTTCTAGCTCAGAATGCTCACTGAATACAATGCCCCCCCCCCCCCCCCCATGGGAAACTAGCTATTTTCCAACAACAACAAAAACAACAAAACAAAACACTAAAAAATATCACAAGATATGTACAAAATGTAAAATCACACAACATCTTGGTGCCGAGGCATGAAAAAAATAGCTTTAGTTGGTGCTGTGGTAGTGGGATCTGCCTGACGTACCTTTTATCCTCCTGATTCCTGCTTACAGGGGGAAACTTAAACAGGAAGTCCCAGTGGCTCAATAAAGTGGTCCAATGAAGTGACTGCTAAGCTACAGGACTGGTTCACTGGCACCTATTACATTGAGGAGTTTACCACATCAGTCAACGGCTTCATTAAAAACTTGTTGTGACTAGGGGGCAGTATTTCCATTTTTGGAAAAAAAACGTATTTTGTCAGGACAAGATGCTAGAATATCCATATAATTGACAGCTTAGGATAGAAAACACTCTAAAGTTTCCAAAACTGTAAAAATATTGTCTGTGAGTATAACAGAACTGATATTGCAGGCGAAAGCCTGAGAAAAATCCAATCAGGAAGTGACTCATGTTTTGAAAGCGCTGCGTTCCAATGTGTCCCTATTGAGCAGTGAATGGGCTATCAACCAGATTACTCTTTCTCCATATTCCCAAAGGTGTCTACAGCATTGTGACGTAGTTTTACCCATTTATGTTGAAGAATACCCGTAAGCAGCTACATTGCGCAAGTGGTCACCTGATGCTCCTAGAGAGATTCTCGCGTAAGAGGTAGCCATTACTCCAATCGGTCTTACTGAAAAACGAATTGTCCCGGTGGATATATTATCTAATAGATATTTGAAAAACACCTTGAGGATTGATTATAAACAACGTTTGCCATGTTTCTGTCGATATTATGGAGCTAATTTGGAATATTTTTCACCGTTTTCGTGACTGCAATTTCCAGGCGATTTTTCAGCCAAACGTGAAGAACAAACGAAGCTATTTCACCTACAAAAATAATATTTTGGGAAAAAATTTGCTATCTAACTGGGAGTCTCGTGAGTGAAAACATCCGAAGCTCATCAAAGGTAAACGATTTAATTTGATTGCTTTTCTGATTTCCGTTTCCAAGTTACCTGCTGCTAGCTCGACAAAATGCTATGCTAGGCTATCGATAAACTTTCACAAATGCTTGTCTAGCTTTGGCTGTAAAGCATATTTTGAAATATCCTGAGATCTGAGATGACAGGGTGATTAACAAAAGGCTAAGCTGTGTCTCAATATATTTCATTTGTGATTTTCACGAATAGGAATATTTTCTAGGAATATTTATGTCCGTTGCGTTATGCTAATTAGTGTCAGGCGATGATTACGCTCCCGCATGCGGGATGGGGAGTCACTAGAGGTTATTAATAAGTGCATTGACGACGTCGTCCCACAGTGACCGTCCTTACATATGCTAAAGAACCTGGGACTGAACACCTCCCCCTGCGACTGGATCCTGAACTTCCTGGCGCCTCCTCCCAAGGTGGTGAGGGTAGGTAACAACAGATCTGCCATGTTGACTCTCAACATGGGGACTCTTCAGGGGTGTGTGCTTAGTCCCTTCCTGTACTCCCTGTTCACCCACGACTGCATGACGAAGCAACATTGGTAGGCCCGATCACTGATGACGAAGAGACCGCCTATAGGGAGAGAGGTCAGTGATCTGGCAGTATGGTGCCAGGACAACAACTTCTACCTCAACGTGAGCAAGAAGGAAAGGAGCTGATAGTGTACTACAGGATATAGAGGGTCGAGCACGCGCCCATCCACAGAGCTGTAGCTGAGCGGGTCGAGAGCTTCAAGTTCCTCGATGTCCACATCACTAAGGAATTATCATGAACCACACACAGCGACACGTGAAGAAGTCATGACACACCTCTTCCCCCTCAGGAGGCTGAAAAGATTTGGCATGGGCCTACAGATCCTCAGAAAGTTCTACAACTGCAACCTTTGAGATGTATCTGACTTCAGATAAACCCCAACCCAGTTTGCAAAGAAAAGAGACTCCAACCTATTGCTGAACTTCCCACCATTTTAACTCTGTGATCTCCCTCGCCTGCCTTCTGTCATTCTGTAATGTTTTAACTCAGTGATCTCACTCGTCTGCCTTCTGTCAGTCTGTAATGTTTTAACTCAGTGATCTCACTCGTCTGCCTTCTGTCAGTCTGTAATGTTTTAACTCAGTGATCTCCCTCGCCTGCCTTCTGTCAGTCTGTAATGTTTTAACTCAGTGATCTCACTCGTCTGCCTTCTGTCAGTCTGTAATGTTTTAACTCAGTGATCTCCCTCGCCTGCCTTCTGTCAGTCTGTAATGTGTTAACTCTGCTGTGATCTCCCTCGTCTGCCTTCTGTCAGTCTGTAATGTGTTAATGGTGATCTCCCTCGCCTGCCTTCTGTCAGTCTGTAATGTGTTAACTCAGTGATCTCACTCGTCTGCCTTCTGTCAGTCTGTAATGTTTTAACTCAGTGATCTCCCTCGCCTGCCTTCTGTCAGTCTGTAATGTGTTAACTCTGCTGTGATCTCCCTCGTCTGCCTTCTGTCAGTCTGTAATGTTTTAACTCTGTGATCTCCCTCGTCTGCCTTCTGTCAGAGAAGTATTGTCTGTTCCATGCCAGTTGAACTGTGCGATAAGTGTGAGTGCTCCCCTGTTATGAGACTGATTCATAAAGTCAATTGAACGGTGGTGGGGGATGAAACCATAAGAACAGAGAGACCAATAAATCAGGAGGCTGTCAGAGTCAGAACAATAACCCCCTCAGAGGAAACCACAGACCGACAACCTATGAAGTCTTAACGAGACACGCGAAGGGGGAAACTAAACCTGGGTCTGTTGAGTTTCTTCACACCAAATCTGGGTCTGCATATTATGTTGAGTTTGTTCACAACAAATCTGGGTCTGCACATTATGTTCAGTTTGTTCACTCCAAATCTGGGTCTATATATTATGTTGAGTTTGTTCACACCAAATCTGGGTCTGCACATTATGTTGAGTTTGTTCACTCCAAATCTGGGTCTATATATTATGTTGAGTTTGTTCACACCAAAACTGGGTCTACAGATTCTGTTAAATGTGTTCATGCCAGACTGGTTAAAATCATTTCAGATACTGTAGCCTGCCTGGCACAACAGAACCTCTAGAATAGTCACAAAATAGCAAACCTCAGCCATCCGACACTCCAGACAGGCTAAAGCAATCTATCAACGTATTTGACGTTTTTTCAAATAGTATCTGAACCCAGGTCTGGTCTACAAGGTAACAGAACCCAGGTCTGGTTCACCCTGTCTACAAGGTAACAGAACCCAGGTCTGGTCTACAAGGTAACAGAACCTAGGTCTGGTCTACAAGGTAACAGAACCCAGGTCTGGTCTGTTAGGTAACAGAACCCAGGTCTGGTCTACAAGGTAACAGAACCCAGGTCTGGTCTACAAGGTAACAGAACCCAGGTCTGGTCTGTTAGGTAACAGAACCCAGGTCTGGTCTACAAGGTAACAGAACCCAGGTCTGGTCTACAAGGTAACAGACCCCAGGTCTGGTCTACAAGGTAACAGAACCCAGGTCTGGTCTACAAGGTAACAGAACCCAGGTCTGGTCTACAAGGTAACAGAGCCCAGGTCTGGTCTACAAGGTAACAGAACCCAGGTCTGGTCTACAAGGTAACAGAACCCAGGTCTGGTCTACAAGGTAACAGAACCCAGGTCTGGTCTACAAGGTAACAGAACCCAGGTCTGGTCTACAAGGTAACAGACCCCAGGTCTGGTCTACAAGGTAACAGAACCCAGGTCTGGTCTACAAGGTAACAGAACCCAGGTCTGGTCTACAAGGTAACAGAGCCCAGGTCTGGTCTACAAGGTAACAGAACCCAGGTCTGGTCTACAAGGTAACAGAACCCAGGTCTGGTCTACAAGGTAACAGAACCCAGGTCTGGTCTACAAGGTAACATAATCCAGGTCTGGTCTACAAGGTAACAGCACATCCAAACTAAAAGTATACTTCAGGCTAAAAACAGAAAGAAATGAAGGAGAAACAAGAGCAACTAAAAGAGAACAACAGTGTTCGGACGGAGAACGGCCTGAGGGGGAAAAGGGAAGAGAGAGTGAGATGTGTTTTCATCCTACCAGACAGAGAGGAACTTCGTAAGAGCATTGACCCCTGTGCATTTCAATTACTGCAACTTGACTCCCAAAATGTCAACCTATTCCCTACATAATGCACTACTTTTGACCCCTCCCCCCCATAGGGCTCTGTACTAGTAGTAGAGCACTATGTAGGTAATAGGGTGCTATTTGGGACACATTTTTTGAGGGGGGGGAGACGGACACAGTGAGATGTCAGATATACTGTAAGCTAGGCTGACGTGGTGGTTGAACATCTCATCACTGACTCCGTCATCTGTGTAGCATCTGCTCCTCCGGCTGGACTCGTAGAACACGTGGATTTGGTAGAATGCTGCCTCATGGGAGTGGATATTGTACTATGTGCATGACAGAATACCACCGCAGGGACGTAGCTATTAAAATAGGACTCGGCTATCGTGTTGTATTTTCTGCGTCAAGCTAGATGTGTTCTGTATGTTAAAATAGACTATCCCTGTAGGAATACATCACATTAGTGTCGTACTTGTAGATATTGTACATAACGTGACAGACTACTACTGTAGGAATTCATTACAGTTGGACTATTCGCAGCCATGATGATATTCTCTCCGTGTAAAGCAAAAACGACTGTGATATTTGGTAAAAGGTCATTCGTTGTGCGAGCGTTTGGAGATGCTGGATTCACACCGGTGCAGCCAGACTAAGCATGCGTCTGAATGCAAAACAGATTAAACGGTCACATTTGATTTGATAACACTCAGCAATGAATTTCACTCCATAAATCAGGTTGAAATAAAGTGTATTTGACATTAACAAATGTCTGCTGACAACAGACACACACACACACACACACACACACACACACACATACATAGGTAGACACACACACACACACACACACTCATATATACACAGATAGACACACACACACACACATACATAGGTAGACACACACACACACACACACACTCATATATACACAGATAGACACACACACACACACACACACACATACACACAGACACACACACACACAGACACACACACCCACTCATATACACACACACACACACACACACACACACACAAACACACTCATATATACACAGATAGACACACACACACACACACACACACACATACACACTCATATATACACGCACACACACATACACACACACACACATACACACATACACACATGTACACACACGCATGCACGCACACACACACACACTGAGGGAATGACAACTGCAGAGGTCATAGTATCAAGGTGCTTGGAGCATCAGAGCATGACGACTCAACACATAACGTAGCCCTGAGCAGCTGGCGTAAAATCCCAGGATCAGTTTGATTGGGGGCATGTTTGTTACTAGGTCTGGGAGAGAGCCAAGGCTGCGTCCCTAACACCCTCCCCCCTATATAGTGTACTATTTAAAATAAAAAAGTTTTATTTATTCGTTATTTTACCAGGTAAGTTGACTGAGAACACATTCTCATTTACAGCAACGACCTGGGGAATAGTCACAGGGGAGAGGAATGAATGAGCCAATTGTAAACTGGGGATTATTAGGTGACCATAATGGTTTGAGGGCCAGATTGGGAATTTAGCCAGGACACCAGGGTTAACACCCCTACTCTTACGATAAGTGCCATGGGATCTTTACTGACCTCAGAGAGTCAGGACACCCGTTTAACGTCCCATTCGAAAGACGGCACCCTACCTTCTCATGCCTTTTGCACACAATGTATACAGACTCTCTTTTTTTTCTACTGTGTTATTGACTTGTTAATTGTTTACTCCATGTGTGTTGTCTGTTCACACTGCTATGCTTTATCTTGGCCAGGTCGAAGTTGCAAATGAGGACTTGTTCTCAACTAGCCTACCTGGTTAAATAAAGGTGAAATAAATACAATTAAAATAAATCTTTAATGACCTCAGAGAGTCAGGACAGCCGTTTAACGTCCCATCTGAAAGACAGCACCTTACATAGGGAAGTGTCCCCAATCACATCCTGGGGAATTGGGATATTTTTAAGACCAGAGGTACGAGTGCCTCCTACTGGCCCTCCAACACCACTTCCAGCAGCATCGGGTCTCCCATCCAGGGATTGACCAGTACCAACCCTGCTTAGCTTCAGAAGCAAGCCAGCAGTGGTTTACAGGGTCGTATGCAGCTGGCTTACTAATCAAATTGGTAGCGTACACATATTTTGCAGATATTATCACGGGTAGAGCTGTTACGGTGACCGTATTACCGCCACACCGGCGGTTACGAGTCATAAAGGCAGACAAATTCCACGTGACCATTTAGTCTCAGTAACTAGGCTTCTCCAAGCTCTGATTCTGCTGATGGTCATTAGTAGACTACCAAACGTACTAACTGGCTGCTACTCAACACTCTATTGTCCCTCTGATCACTCTGACGTCAATGCAAATGTAATGGAAAATCTAATCAGACACTTCATGAGAGCCCATGAGCTCATGTTGCTCAACATTTCTATTGGCTATTTTCAATTGCGAGAGAAAGCAGAGTGATGGCTTCTACTAAACAGAGGAGGATTCCATCAGCTTTCGAAAAGGCTACTCCTACTATTACTTTTCCTAATGCTAAGCACATTGTTTCTCTTTACAACAGGAGTATAGCCTGGCTGGCATGAAAATGAATAACGGGTGAAGCCTCCATTCGGTATTTAAGTGCATAGATGCATTTTTTCCCACTGCCCACACTGTTTTGAGACAGGTGCGTGATAATGGTCCACTCTAAATCCAAATAAATTTCACACATATTATTTACCATATGTAAAGACAACATTAAATCAAGAGTAGTCTGATGGGTGACAATATTAGCCTATCACTTGTAAAAAAAAATGTTTAAAAAAAAGTAGACACTGAATATCCCTTTGAGTATGGTGGAGTTATTAATTAGGCTCTGGATGGTGTATCAATACACCCA
>NC_143024.1:92974482-93034482 GCF_057628025.1 Oncorhynchus mykiss
GGATGATGTTGATGATGATGGTGGTGATGATGATGGTGTTGATGATGATGATGGCGGTGGTGGTGATGGTGGTGGTGATGATGATTTTGATGATGATGGTGGTGGTGATGATGGTGGTGATGATGGTGATGGTGGTGGTGATGGTGATGATGATGGTGGTGATGATGGTGGCGATGATGGTGGTGGTGGTGATGATGGTGGTGATGATGTTGATGGTGTTTGTGATGGTGGTGATGGTGATGATGGTGATGGTGGTGATGGTGATGGTGGTGATGATGGTGGTGGTGATGGTGGCGATGATGGTGATGGTAGCGATGATGGTGGCGATGGAATCCTCTCGTCATTTCAGGTCAGTGATGGAATCACATTTTGTGGAAATGATAAATTATATTCACATCGGTTGAGTTGATTATCAATGAAGGCAGGCTTGTCCTCACCATCTGGGACCTCTATGAGAGACATCCATCATCACGGATTCAGGAATATTTCACCACTCATTTGATAAACTGTGCTGAGGCACTGATTGCTACGAAATTACATTGCGTAAACATGCAGTCTGTAAACTGTGTCTACACCCATTACAAACTCCTTTATCAATTTTAATACAAGATACCATAGTATAAAGTGTAACTGAAAATGTCTGTAGAAAGCTCAACAGTACAACATCCAGATATTAACTTTGTAAATAAGAACAGTACAGTTTTGTACTGTAGTCTACTCAAATAGGTTAGGCTACGTTCCATTTTTTTGTTAGCCTTCCACTGAAGTGGTTTGCGGACATGTTGAAAGCTCACAGCTCACCGAGGTTGAGCAGGAAGAAATACTTTAATCACAAAGGTGTATTTTCACTTAACCCTAACCTAATTAGGTTGTGAAGCCATGGCAGTGGACAGATAATAGTAATGACACACTCTCTCTCTCTCTCTCTCTCTCTCGCTCGCTCGCTCGCTCGCTCTTTCTCTCGCTTGTTCTTATTAAAGCACTCAAATCAAGATTGTTCACAAGATAGAGGAAGTGGTAATGGACTGACCTTTCAGTGAGCTTTGGACTACTGTGATTGCTAATTAATCCTTGATTTATCTGTCTGTTTCTACGGCATGGTGTGTGTGTGTGTGTGTGTGTGTGTGTGTGTGTGTGTGTGTGTGTGTGTGTGTGTGTGTGTGTGTGTGTCTGTGTGTGTGTGTGTGTGTGTGTGTGTGTGTGTGTGTGTTTGCATAGTACAACGCATTAAATAACTATTTCGATGTAGATAATCGGATTAGTGAACATTCAATGGTAAAGTCAAATAAAGGTGCAAAAGGGTTAGGGTTAGGGTTAAAAGGCAAAAGGTAACACTTAATACACATTACGTCTATCTGTACCTCAGTGTTGCACCTCAGTGTTGTACCTCAGTGTTGTACCTCAGTGTTGTACCTCAGTGTTGTACCTCAGTGTTGTACCTCAGCAGTAGCAGACAGTGTTGTACCTCAGTGTTGTACCTCAGTGTTGTACCTCAGTGCTGTACCTCAGTGTTGTACCTCAGTGCTGTACCTCAGTGTTGTACCTCAGGAGTAGCAGACAGTGGTGTACCTCATCAGTAGCAGACAGTGTTGTACCTCATCAGTAGCAGACAGTGTTGTGCCTCAGTTTTGTACTTCAGTGTTGTACCTCAGTGTTGTACCTCAGCAGTAGCAGACAGTGTTGTACCTCAGTGTTGTACCTCAGGAGTAGCAGACAGTGTTGTACCTCAGCAGTAGCAGACAGTGTTGTACCTCAGTGTTGTACCTCAAGAGAAGCAGACAGTGTTGTACCTCAGTGTTGTACCTCAGGAGTAGCACACAGTGTTGTACCTCAGCAGTAGCAGACAGTGTTGTGCCTCAGTGTTGTACTTCAGTGTTGTACCTCAGTGTTGTACCTCAGCAGTAGCAGACAGTGTTGTACCTCAGGAGTAGCAGACAGTGTTGTACCTCAGCAGTAGCAGACAGTGTTGTACCTCAGTGTTGTACCTCAGGAGTAGCAGACAGTGTTGTACCTCAGCAGTAGCAGACAGTGTTGTACCTCAGTGTTGTACCTCAGGAGAAGCAGACAGTGTTGTACCACAGTGTTGTACCTCAGGAGTAACAGAAAAGTGTTGTACCTCAGCAGTAGCAGACAGTGTTGTACATCAGTGTTTTACCTCAGCAGTAGCAGACAGTGTTGTACCTCAGTGTTGTACCTCAGGAGAAGCAGACAGTGTTGTACCTCAGTGTTGTACCTCAGGAGTAGCAGACAGTGGTGTACCTCATCAGTAGCAGACAGTGTTGTACCTCATCAGTAGCAGACAGTGTTGTGCCTCAGTGTTGTACTTCAGTGTTGTACCTCAGTGTTGTACCTCAGCAGTAGCAGACAGTGTTGTACCTCAGGAGTAGCAGACAGTGTTGTACCTCAGCAGTAGCAGACAGTGTTGTACCTCAGTGTTGTACCTCAGGAGTAGCAGACAGTGTTGTACCTCAGCAGTAGCAGACAGTGTTGTACCTCAGTGTTGTACCTCAGGAGAAGCAGACAGTGTTGTACCTCAGTGTTGTACCTCAGGAGTAGCAGACAGTGTTGTACCTCAGCAGTAGCAGACAGTGTTGTGCCTCAGTGTTGTACTTCAGCGTTGTACCTCAATGTTGTACCTCAGCAGTAGCAGACAGTGTTGTACCTCAGGAGTAGCAGACAGTGTTGTACCTCAGCAGTAGCAGACAGTGTTGTACCTCAGGAGTAGCAGACAGTGTTGTACCTCAGCAGTAGCAGACTGTGTTGTACCTCAGTGTTGTACCTCAGGAGAAGCAGACAGTGTTGTACCACAGTGTTGTACCTCAGGAGTAACAGACAGTGTTGTACCTCAGCAGTAGCAGACAGTGTTGTACCTCAGTGTTGTACCTCAGGAGAAGCAGACAGTGTTGTACCTCAGTGTTGTACCTCAGCAGTAGCAGACAGTGTTGTACCTCAGTGTTGTACCTCAGGAGTAGCAGACAGTGTTGTACCTCAGCAGTAGCAGACAGTGTTGTACCTCAGTGTTGTACCTCAGGAGAAGCAGACAGTGTTGTACCTCAGTGTTGTACCTCAGCAGTAGCAGACAGTGTTGTACCTTAGTGTTGTACCTCAGGAGTAGCTGACAGTGTTGTACGTCAGTGTTGTACGTCAGTGTTGTACCTCAGGAGTAGCAGACAGTGTTGTACTTCAGGAGTAGCAGACAGTGTTGTACCTCAGGAGTAGCAGACCGTGTTGTACCTCAGGAGTAGCAGACAGTGTTGTACCTCAGGAGTAGCAGACAGTGTTGAACAGACAGGCAGAATGAGAGTTTCACAACATTAATATTTCATTGGATTGACTTCTGTCTGTTTGTCTCTAGAGCCCTAGAGGGTGTCATTTGAGATCCATCCTATGATCCAGTCTATGTCCCAGTCTATGACCCAACACATAACCCAGTCTACAACCCAGTCTACAACCCAGTCTATGAACCAGTCTATGACCCAACACATAACCCAGTCTACAACCCAGTCTACAATCCAGTCTATGACCCAGTCTATTACCCAACAAATGACCCAGTCTATGACCCAGTCTACAACCCAGTCTACCACCCAGTCTACGACCCAGTCTATGACCCAGTCTATTACCCAGTCTATGATCCAGTCTATGACCCAACACACAACCCAGTCTATGACCCAGTTTATGACCCAGTCTATGACCCAGTCTATTACCCAGTCTATGATCCAGTCTATGACCTAACACACAACCCAGTCTATGACCCAGTCTATGACCCAGTTTATGACCCAGTCTATGACCCAGTCTATTACCCAGTCTATGATCCAGTCTATGACCCAACACACAATCCAGTCTATGACCCAGTCTATGACCCAGTTTATGACCCAGTCTATGACCCAGTCTATTACCCAGTCTATGATCCAGTCTATGACCCAACACACAACCCAGTCTATGTCCCAGTCTATGACCCAGTCTATGACCCAGTCTATGACCCAACACACAACCCAGTCTATGACCCAGTCTATGACCCAGTCTATGACCCAACACACAACCCAGTCTATGACCCAGTCTATGACCCAGTCTATGATCCAGTCTATGACCCAAAAAACAACCCAGTCTATGACCCAGTCTATGATCCATTCTATGACCAAATCTATGACCCAGTCTACAACCCAGTCTATGACCCAACAAATGACCCAGCCTATGACCCAGTTTATGACCCAGTCTACAACCCAGTCTATGATCCAGTCTATGATGCAGTCTATGACCCAGTCTATGATCCAGTCTATGACCCAGTGTATGATCCAACACACAACCCAGTCTACAACCCAGTCTATGACCCAGTCTATGATCCAGTCTACAACCCAGTCTATGATCCAGTCTATGATCCAGTCTACAACCCAGTCTATGATCCAGTCTATGATCCAGTCTACAACCCAGTCTATGACCCAGTCTATAACCTAGTCTATAACCCAGTCTATGACCCAGTCTATGACCCAGTCTATGATCCAGTCTACAACCCAGTCTATGATCCAGTCTATGACCCAGTATATATGATCCAGTCAATGACCCAGTCTACGACCCAGTCTATGACCCAGACTATGACCCAGTCTATGACCCAGTCTACAATCCAGTCTATGATCCAGTCTACAACCCAGTCTATGATCCAGTCTATGATCCAGTCTATGATCCAGTCTACGACCCAGTCTACGACCCAGTCTATGACCCAGTCTATGACCCAGACTATGATCCAGTCTATGACCCAGTCTATGACCCAGTCTATGATCCAGTCTATGACCCAGTCTACGACCCAGTCTATGATCCAGTCTATGACCCAGACTATGATCCAGTCTATGACCCAGTCTACGACCCAGTCTACGCCCCAGTCTATGATCCAGTCTATTACCCAGTCTATGACCCAGCCTATGACCCAGACTATGATCCAGTCTATGACCCAGTCTACGACCCAGTCTATGACCCAGTCTATGACCCAGACTATGATCCAGTCTATGACCCAGACTATGATCCAGTCTATGACCCAGTCTACGACCCAGTCTATGACCCAGTCTATGACCCAGACTATGACCCAGTCTATGACCCAGTCTATGATCCAGTCTATGATCCAGTCTATGACCCAGTCTACGACCCAGTCTACGACCCAGTCTACGACCGAGTCTATGACCAAGACTATGATCCAGTCTTTGACCCAGTCTATGACCCAGTCTATGAACCAGTCTATAATGCAGTCTATGATCCAGTCTGTCTATGTGTGTCTGTTTGTGTCTGTATCTCCCTGTGTGTGTGTCTGTGTCTGTCTGTGTCTGTGTTTGTCATTCTCTCTGTGTGTCTGTGTGTGCACCTGAGGAAGGCTGCTAATTCATGGACCAAATGTCCTGTGTGTGTGTGTGTGTGTGTGTGTGTGTGTGTGTGTGTGTGTGTGTGTGTGTGTGTGTGTGTGTGTGTGTGTATGTGTGTGTGTGTGTGTGTGTATGTGTGTGTGTGTGTGTGTGTGTGTGTGTGTGCCTGGACACCGACAGTGATTATGCTCCACCTCTTAGGCCCTCTCCAGAATCCCAAATTGATTTGTCCTTTATTTTTGTCTCGTCACATTATCTTGTCATCTTATTGTGTGTGGATGTGGACTGTCTCCATATTCTCTTACAGAGAAGCCTTGGTGTCTGGCAGGCAGCAGAGTCACTCCACCAATGAGTCCCAAATGGCTCCCTATTCACTATATAGTGCACAATATGTTTGACCAGGGCCTATAGGGTTACTGCACCACTTTAGACCAGGGCCTATAGGGTTAGTGCACTACTTTAGACCAGTGTCTATAGGGTTACTGCACCACTTTAGACCAGGGCCTATAGGGTTAGTGCACCACTTTAGACCAGTGTCTATAGGGTTACTGCACCACTTTAGACCAGGGCCTATAGGGTTAGTGCACCACTTTAGACCAGTGTCTATAGGGTTAGTGCACTACTTTAGACCAGGGCCTATAGGGTTACTGCACTACTTTAGACCAGTGTCTATAGGGTTAGTGCACTACTTTAGACCAGGGCCTATAGGGTTAGTGCACTACTTTAGACCAGTGTCTATAGGGTTAGTGCACTACTTTAGACCAGGGCCTATAGGGTTACTGCACTACTTTAGACCAGGGCCTATAGGGTTAGCGCACTACTTTAGACCAGGGCCTATAGGGTTAGTGCACTACTTTAGACCCGTGTCTATAGGGTTAGTGCACTTCTTTAGACCTGGGCCTATAGGGTTAGTGCACTACTTTAGACCAGGATATATAGGGTTAGTGCACTACTTTAGACCAGGGCCTATAGGGTAGTACACTACTTTAGTCCAGGGCCTATAGGGTTAGTGTACTACTTTAGACCAGGGTCTATAGGGTTAGTGCACTACTTTAGACCAGGGTCTATAGGGTTAGTGCCCTACTTTAGACCAGTTCCTATAGGGTTAGTGCCCTACTTTAGACCAGGGCCTATAGGGTTAGTGCACTACTTTAGACCAGGGTGTATAGGGTTAGTGCACTACTTTAGTCCAGGGCCTATAGGGTTAGTGCACTACTTTAGACCAGGGCCTATAGGGTTAGTGCACTACTTTAGACCAGGGTGTATAGGGTTAGTGCACTACTTTAGACCAGGGCCTATAGGGTTAGTACACTACTTTAGACCAGGGTGTATAGGGTTAGTGTACTTCTTTAGACCAGGGCCTATAGGGTTAGTGCACTACTTTAGACCAGGGCCTATAGGGTAGTACACTACTTTAGTCCAGGGCCTATAGGGTTAGTGTACTACTTTAGACCAGGGTCTATAGGGTTAGTGCACTACTTTAGACCAGGGTCTATAGGGTTAGTGCACTACTTTAGACCAGGGCCTATAGGGTTAGTGCCCTACTTTAGACCAGGGTGTTTAGGGTTTGTGCACTACTTTAGTCCAGGGCCTATAGGGTTAGTGCACTACTTTAGACCAGGGTGTATAGGGTTAGTGCACTACTTTAGTCCAGGGCCTATAGGGTTAGTGCACTACTTTAGACCAGGGCCTATAGGGTTAGTGCACTACTTTATACCAGGATATATAGGGTTAGTGCACTACTTTAGACCAGGGCCTATAGGGTAGTACACTACTTTAGTCCAGGGCCTATAGGGTTAGTGCCCTACTTTAGACCAGGGCCTATAGGGTTAGTGCACTACTTTAGACCAGGGTGTTTAGGGTTAGTGCACTACTTTAGTCCAGGGCCTATAGGGTTAGTGCACTACTTTAGACCAGGGTGTATAGGGTTAGTGCACTACTTTAGTCCAGGGCCTATAGGGTTAGTGCACTACTTTAGACCAGGGCCTATAGGGTTAGTGCACTACTTTAGACCAGGGTGTATAGGGTTAGTGCACTACTTTAGACCAGGGCCTATAGGGTTAGTACACTACTTTAGACCAGGGTGTATAGGGTTAGTGTACTATATAGGGAACAGGGTGCCTGGTCGAAAGTAGTGCATCAAGTCAATATGTTGCCATTTGAGACATAAGCCATGATCACTTGAAGCTGTTGCTACTGTTGTTTCTAAGTCACATCATGCAAACCTCTCTCTCTCATTCTCTCTCTCCCTCCATCTCCTTTTTGTCTCTCTCCATCTATTTCTTTGTCTCTCTCTCTCCCATCTCTTTCTTTGTCTCTCTCTCTCTCTCATCTCTCTCTCTGTCTCTCTCAATCTCGCTCTCATTCTCTCTCATCCTCTCTCTCTCTCTCTCTCTCTCATCCTCTCTCTCTCTCTCATCCTCTCTCTCTCTCTCTCTCATCCTCTCTCTCTCTCTCTCATCCTCTCTCTCTCATCCTCTCTCTCTCTCTCTCTCTCTCATCCTCTCTCTCTCTCTCTCATCCTCTCTCTCTCTCATCCTCTCTCTCTCTCATCCTCTCTCTCTCTCTCTTCCTTTTTGTCTCTCTCCATCTCTCTCTCTCTCTCTCATCCTCTCTCTCTCTCTCTCATCCTCTCTCTCTCTCATCCTCTCTCTCTCTCATCCTCTCTCTCTCTCTCTTCCTTTTTGTCTCTCTCCATCTCTCTCTCTCTCTCATTTTCTCTCCAACTCTCTCTTTGTCTCTCTCCTTCTTTCGGTCTCTCTTTATTTTTTATTAATTCATACATCGTGATTATTATTCTAGACGGTGTCAGGTGGAAAAGAGGCAGCTGCCATGCCGTGTCTGTCAGGAATCACAGAGGATATTAATGTAGCCTAAAATAATAATGCCGTACATATAAATACTTCATAATGAGACACTCTCTCCCGGTCTATGTCCCAAATGCCATCCTTATCCCTACACAGTGCACAACGTTGTGACCAGATGCATAGGGAAAAGGGTGCCATTTCGGAAGCAGGCTGGGATCCTGCTGACACAGTGCCTGTAGCAAAAGGCTCTTATTGCTCTCTGGCTGCGTTTAGAGAAGAAAAACGAGGAGAACGAGTGATATTGTGTGTCTACCTAGAGACTGAGTGGTATTGTGTGTCTACCTAGAGACTGAGTGGTATTGTATGTCTAGCTTGAGACCAAGTGATAATGTGTATCTTGCTAGAGACTGAGTGATAGTGTTTGTCTAACTAGAGACCGAGTGATAATGTGTATTTTGCTAGAGACTGAGTGATAGTGTTTGTCTAACTAGAGACAGAGTGATAATGTGTATCTTGCTAGAGACTGAGTGATAGTGTGTGTCTAGCTAGATAATGAGTGATAGTGTGTGTCTAGCTAGAGACTGTGTGATAGTGTGTGTCTAGCTGGAGACTGAGTGATAGTGTGTGTCTAGCTAGATCATGAGTGATAATGTGTGTCTAGCTAGAGACTGAGTGATAATGTAGGTCTAGCTGGATAACGAGTGATAATGTGTGTCTAGCTAGAGACTGAGTGATAATGTGTGTCTACATAGAGACTGAGTGATAATGTATGCCTAGCTAGATAACGGGTGATAATGTGTGCCTTGCTAGAGACAGAGTGATAATGTATGTCTAGCTAGATAACGGGTGATAATGTGTGCCTTGCTAGAGACCGAGTGACCGAGTGATAGTGTTTGTCTAGCTAGAGACCGAGTGATAATGTGTGTCTAGCTAGAGACCGAGTGATAATGTGTGTCTAGCTAGAGACCAAGTGATAATGTGTGTCTAGCTAGAGACCGAGTGATAATGTGTGTCTAGCTAGAGACCGAGTGACCGAGTGATAGTGTTTGTCTAGCTAGAGACCAAGTGATAGTGTTTGTCTAGCTAGAGACCGAGTGATAATGTGTGTCTAGCTAGAGACCGAGTGATAATGTGTGTCTAGCTAGAGACCGAGTGATAATGTGTGTCTAGCTTGAGTTCACTCAGCCCCAAGATCAATGGCTAGAAGAAATGAGTCTGCCTTTTCGACTCTCTGCGTTATATTCCACAAGAGCAGTAAAGAATCTCTCTCGTTTCTTTTTTCTCTGTCTTCTTCCCTCATTCCTTCTTTGTCATCTTGTTATCCCCTCACCTCGTATCGCTTCATAATTAGATCGGTTGGAGTCGCTTCTCCAAACTCCAAAAGAAAGACTGTTGTGCTTGGTGAAGCAATTTTTTTTACCAGCTTTCAAGCGTCCAAGTGTTCGTTGTAATACTCAGTGTGACCTTCCAGTACAATGTGGGGTTGACAATCGTCACTTACAATAGAATATGTTGAGAATGACTAAGATGGTAGTAATTGTTTTATATGGTTTAGGTAGTGTTTGTGTACGCAGTCTTTCACCATTAGCGGTCGTTCTGAGGGTAGGTTGTGGGTGTTAAAATATTACAGCTGTTGGATATCTTCATGTTGGATATCTTCATGTTGGATATCTTCATGTTGGATATCTTCATGTTGGATATCTTCATGTTGGATATCTTCATGTTGGATATCTTCATGTTGGATATCTTCATGTTGGATATCTTCATGTTGGATATCTTTATTCCGATAAACATCACTAATCACTTCACAAACCAGTATGATGTTGTCACGCCCTGACCTGAGATACAGTGCCTTGCGAAAGTATCCGGTCCCCTTGAACTTTGCGACCTTTTGCCACATTTCAGGCTTCAAACATAAAGATATAAAACTGTATTTTTTTGTGAAGAATCAACAACAAGTGGGACACAATCATGAAGTGGAACGACATTTATTGGATATTTCAAACTTTTTTAACAAATCAAAAACTGAAAAATTGGGCGTGCAAAATTACGATAACGAACGTGACAATTGTGTCTTACAGGTTTTGATTTGGCCCATGAGGTAGGTTTTTCAGTGATAATTTCAAGGACATTAGGCTATAACCAAAGGCCTTATATAGGGATGGGTCGTTCGTGAACAAGTCGACTCTAAGAGCCGGCTCTCGTGGGTGAACGTTGGGAGCCGGCTCGCATATCAGAAGAGCCGGCTCTATTTATAAGAATATTAAATGAATAAGATATGAATAATCAAAATATTTAAATGAATAGATTTAACTAATTCAAAGAATGAAAAAATTATTAAAATAACATAGGCCTAACTGTTCAAGCGCACACACGTCCGTTCTGACTCTCTGCTCAGAATAACAGCCTCACCTGTTGTTCCTGTCAATCAGACACGCAGAGTCAACCAATGAACCAAAGCTGCGTGAGGGAGGGCGGAGCCAACTCACTCGCAGTCACACACTGAGCAGCCGAGGAGAGAGAGGAAGGACAGCTGCGGAAACAACAGCTGGAAAATGAAGTTGGAAGCACAGCAGCATTTGGATGCATTATAACAATGTAGACAATGTCAGAGCACAGCGTAGAATTTGCCAAAACGAAATCTCATATAAATCCGGTCCTACGCACAATCTACACCGGCATATGCGCACACAGTCAAGTAGGCCTACTCCGCGACCCACAGCAACGCAGTCTTCTCTGGACCCGTTTATGTCTGTAGCAAAACAAGAACAAATTGATATCGCACTGGCTAAAATGATTGCCACAGATTTCCAGCCATTTTCAATCGTGGAGGACAGAGGTTTTTTAGAAATTACAGCAGTAGTCTAAATACAATGTATACAATTCCAAACAGGAAAACCCTTTTAAAATCACTCATTCCACAACTGTACGAGAGCACACAGGCTTCAGTGTGGGAAAGAGTCCAAAAGGTTACTGCAGTTTGCCTTACCACTGACTCCTGGACATCAGGGGTAACCACTTCTTACATGTCGGTTACATGTCAATTCATTAAAGATTTTTCGATGTCTAGCTGTCTTCTGGACTGCTTTGAGTTCTGCGACAGACACACCTCAGAGAACTTGGCAGAGAAACTGTTGAGAGTGGCCAGAGAACGGCAAGTAAATGGAAAAGTGGTCTGTTGTGTTAGCGGCAATGCAGCTAACATACCCAAATCCATGAAAATTTTAAAATGGACCTATCATCCATGTCTTAGCCCACACAATCAACATGATTGTAAGTGATGCTATGAAGGTGATGAAGCCCACTGTGGACAAAGGGAAAGCAGCTGTGGAATATTTCCACAGGAGTACAGTAGGTGCTGAAAAACTAAAAGTCTACACAAACCCCAGATGCCTGAGCTGAGGCCAAAACAAGACTGCACTACAAGGTGGAATTCAACATTTTATATGTTGAAGCGGTTCCTTGAGTCAATGGATGCCAACATCTCTACCCCATCATCTCTACCCCATCATCTCTACCCCATCATCTCTACCCCATCATCTCTACCCCATCATCTCTACCCTGGCTATTGTCAATGCACCTGCTGATGCTCTGACCCAAGAGGAATGGGAGGTGGAGGAGGAGGTGTGCAGAGTCCTGGAACCCTTTGAGCAGGTCACTATGGAGATCAGTGGAGAGATGTACAGTAAGCAGTTATTACTGCATCATTATTTCACCCAGTGTTATGTATGTATATGAGCAGGACATGAGAATGTAGTATCAGTAGACAAAACATGAACCTGAACTAATAAGTTACCTGTTCTCTCTATTCAGCTATGTGACAGACTCAAAAAATGATACTCCTGTGTAAGGGTCTGCAGCCAATCACAGCCAGCCGCCAGAGAGAAGCAAATGTAACCACAGGACACGCGACAGAGTTGACGGACACCCTGAGTTCATCAATGGACAGAAAGTTCCACAGAATGGAATATAATCACGTGTTATCAGAAACCGCTGCACTTGACCCCAGGTTTAAGAAGTTAACCTTCAGTGATGCCAGAGAGATTGATGAGGCTCTTCAAAGAATAACCTCAGCAGCAGGGAGGGACAGTCCCCAGTAGTCAGCTGGCTCAGGCACCAGGGCAACAGGAAGAAGAGGGAGGGACAGTCCCCAGTAGTCAGCTGGCTCAGGCACCAGGGCAACAGGAAGAAGAGGGAGGGACAGCCCCAGCAGTCAGCTGGCTCAGGCACCAGGGCAACAGGAAGAAGAGGGAGGGACAGCCCCAGCAGTCAGCTGGCTCAGGCACCAGGGCAACAGGAAGAAGAGGGAGGGACAGCCCCAGCAGTCAGCTGGCTCAGGCACCAGGGCAACAGGAAGAAGAGGGAGGGACAGCCCCAGCAGTCAGCTGGCTCAGGCACCAGGGCAACAGGAAGAAGAGGGAGGGACAGCCCCAGCAGTCAGCTGGCTCAGGCACCAGGGCAACAGGAAGAAGAGGGAGGGACAGCCCCAGCAGTCAGCTGGCTCAGGCACCAGGGCAACAGGAAGAAGAGGGAGGGACAGCCCCAGCAGTCAGCTGGCTCAGGCACCAGGGCAACAGGAAGAAGAGGGAGGGACAGCCCCAGCAGTCAGCTGGCTCAGGCACCAGGGCAACAGGAAGAAGAGGGAGGGACAGCCCCAGCAGTCAGCTGGCTCAGGCACCAGGGCAACAGGAAGAAGAGGGAGGGACAGCCCCAGCAGTCAGCTGGCTCAGGCACCAGGGCAACAGGAAGAAGAGGGAGGAACAGCCCCAGCAGTCAGCTGGCTCAGGCACCAGGGCAACAGGAAGAAGAGGGAGGGACAGCCCCAGCAGTCAGCTGGCTCAGGCACCAGGGCAACAGGAAGAAGAGGGATCAGATGGAGCAGAAGCATCAGCAGTAGTGCCACAAACGTCTGCTGTTTGGATGCTGTTTGACGAGAGAGCAACTGGGGATGCAGCACAAAGGAATCCCTCAGCAGATGCCATAATGGAGGTCCGATCCTATTTGGAGGAGCCCCTGCAGGTCCTCAGAGCTGATGGAAGAACAAGGCCTCTTGTCTATCCACGGCTTACTAAAGTCATGACAGGGAGACTCTGATTAGTGGCCACATCCTTTCCCTCCGAGAGGGTCTTTTCGAAAACACGACAAATAATTACTGAGAGAAGAAACCGCATCAGCTCCTCGAAAGTGAGGCAGTTTGCATTTCTGAATACAAATGTCTCGTAAAAGCAAAATCTGCTCAGCGTTGCTGTGTGCTGCTGGTTATAACATGACAATAAAGAAGAGAGAGAAGAGAGGGACCAGTTTAATGTTTTAAGTGGGATGCTGCAGATTTGCACATTGTTATCTATTTTTCTTGGATATGGTGCAATATTGTATTATTTTGTTGTTCAGATTGTGTTCGTTTTGAATTGTTACATTTATATGCACTTTGTTTACATCCATTAAAAAAGTTATACTTTAAAAACATATGTTTAACGGCATTCTTTTCATAACAAACCAATGCATTTTTAAATACACTGTAGTTAAGGTAGAGTACGATTTCATTTAATTATTTAATTAGAATTGTATTAAGACCCATCATAGTCCAACTATTGCAAACTGTTTGACTTGAAACCATACAAAACATTTTTTTTTTGTTTTTTTAAAGTGCCGTTTGGGAGCAAAAAAGAGATGGCTCTTTTCATTGAGCCGAACGAGACGAGAGCCCGAATGCCCCATCTCTGGCCCTATGAGCTGTCGTAAAGGATTTACCTTGAATTCGAACAAATTAACTCATGCAGTCACCTGGTAAAAGCATCCAGGCAAAAAAAAAGCTATTTCAGTACAAGAATGGTGACTCTGTCACAAACAAACACAGTCATGGGTGGGGATCTCTCACATTCACGTTTGAATGGCATTCTGGGAAATATGCAAATACGGCTTTACAGCCTACAGTGGTAAAACAACACCCCCAGTGATAACCTAAACACCTTGTGTAGAAAAACTTGTTGCAGTGAATAAATACATTCTGGTGTAAACAATCTAAACACTGTGACATGTTTTCATTTAAATTCTAAATGCTTTGACATGTTTAAAAAAGTGTCACAGAAAAGTGTTAACTTCCAGTATGTGTTCATTTCCTAAACGGTGTATTCAGTCAGAAATGTTTTGTTTTGTTACAGATTTTTCATCCTGTGCCCTTCCTCTCCCTCTCTCTCCCTCTCTCTCTCTCTCTCTCCCTCTGTCTCTCTCTCTGTCTCTCTCTCTCTCTCTCTGTCTCTCTCTCTGTCTCTCTCTCTCTCTCTCTCTCTCTATCTCTCTCTCTCCCTCTCTCTCTCTCTCTCTCTCTCTCTCTCTCTCTCTCTCTCTCTCTCTCTCTCTCCCTCTCTCCCTCTCTCTCCCTCTGTCTGTCTCTCTCTCTCCCTCTGTCTCTCCCTCTGTCTCTCTCTCTGTCTCTCTCTCTCTCTATCTCTCTCTCACATCCCCCCTCTCTCTCTCTCTCTCTCTCTCTCTCTCTCTCCCTCTGTCTCTCTCTCTCCCTCTGTCTCTCTCTCTGTCTCTCTCTCTCTCACATCCCCTCTCTCTCTCTCTCTCTCTCTCTCTCTCTCTCTCTCTCTCTCCTCTCTCTCACATCTCTCTCTCTCTCTCTCTCTCTCTCTCACATCCCCTCTCTCTCTCTCTCGCTCCCCTCTTTAGGCACACAAGGTCTCTGATAAAGCCTTATGATATAAGTCGTGATAAAAAATGAAGTGAGTATATCTGCGCAGAAAGAGCATAAACGCTGAATAACCAACCCAACTCCAATATGATAATAGAAGCTGACCTCACAAGCCTCTCTCCGTCCGTCCCAAGAATCAATGACCTTCTGAGGCTCAAAATGCTAATGCAAAAAAAAAAATCAATATCCATCTCATTTATGTGGGTGATTAGATGCAGAAAGGATTTTAGAACCTGACGTCTCTGCCAAAAAACTGCCCGTGCATCTTCTTCTTCCACCCTACCCTCCACCATCACGTAACATAATTTAAACCAGCTCCAAAGGGTTGCTGCTCGCTTTTTAAGCTTTGTTTCAGGCTATTTAATTTCCTCGTGCTCATGGCTGAGTACTGTACTATAGAGGAAACTGGAAAAAAAAAAAAAAAAATCTCTTATATGCTTCATAAACATATTCATTGTTTTGATTGATCTGTTGGAGACCTGAGGAGCGTTAGTGTTTTATGGGTTTGGACTGCTGCCGTGTGTGATGGAGTCAGTCCTCTGCCGTACAGTAGAACAGAAATCCTGCTCTTTCATGTCAGGTTAAAGCAGAATGTTTAATTAAGTCCCCCCCCCCTCCACCACCTCTCCTCAAGATAAAGATAATATTCTGGGGAGAAGTCTACATTTTGCTTTTCTTTTTATATTTCATATTTTTTGTTGTTGTTTAAAGGTCAAGCCACCCCTCTCTGAAACCCACAGTAAATCACACCGTAAGCAGGTTCCGATACAGTGGCCTCCTTGAAGGGTGACAGTGCGGAATGCGGAATGTGCTTCTGAAACCTTTAAATCCTCTAATTACATTAGTAGATGAGGAGCCGGAGGGTTCTAGAACGGAATCATTGTTCAAGGAATTCCACTCCACTCCAGCAGCGGAATCTGTAGTCAGCGCGTTCATTCTCAGGAACGCTGTTTATAAGTCACACGTTAAACCCCATGTCTGCAGCGTGTGACTGTAAATCTCGAAACCGGCTGCCTCTTCAGCATAACGTCTGCATTACGTGGTATACTTATCAAGCCTTTTGTTAAAATACGACCGTGGCTGCATTTTAAATAAGGGTCATTTATCCATTGACACGCGGACGGATCGTTGGCAGTAAGACAGCGTTTCAGAGAAGCGAAGCAGGATGTGTGGAGTCATCACATTCTAGTGTATGGCTGTGTATTTACTCTAACAGCTCTGCTCTAGTATGGGATGTTACTATCTGTACTCCACTGCACTGCACTGCACTGTACTGTTCCATACTGTACTGTACTGCACTGCACTGTACTGTACCGTACTGTACTGTACTGTTCCATACTGTACTGCACTGTACTGCACTGTACTGCACTATACCATACTGTACTGTACTGCACTGTACTGTTCCATACTGTACTGTACTGCACTGCACTGTACTGCACTATACCATACTGTACTGTACTGCACTGTACTGTTCCATACTGTACTGTACTGCACTGCACTGTACTGCACTATACCATACTGTACTGCACTGTACTGCACTGTACTGCACTATACCATACTGTACTGCACTATACCATACTGTACTGTACTGCACTGTACTGTTCCATACTGTACTGTACTGCACTGTACTGCACTATACCATACTGTACTGTACTGTACTGCACTGCACTGCACTGCACTGTACTGTTCCATACTGTACTGTACTGTACTGCACTGCACTGCACTATACCATACTGTACTGTACTGTACTGCACTGCACTGTACTGCACTATACCATACTGTACTGTACTGTACTGCACTGCACTGCACTGTACTGTTCCATACTGTACTGTACTGCACTGCACTGTACTGCACTATACCATACTGTACTGTACTGTACTGCACTGTACTGTAACATACTGTACTGCACTGCACTGCACTGTACTGTACTACACTGTACTATACCATACTGTACTGTACTACACTGTACTATACCATACCGTACTGTACTCCACTGCACCACACTCTACTGTACTATACCATACTGTACTGTACTACACTGTACTGCACTGTACTGCACTGCACTGTACTCCACTGCACCGCACTATACCATACTGTACTCCACTGTACTGTACTGTACTGTACTGCACTGTACTGCACTGTACTGTACTGCACTGCACCACACTCTACTGTACTGTACCATACCGTACTACACTGTACTGTACTGCACTGCACCGCACTCTACTGTACTGTACCATACTGTACTGTACTGCACTGTACTGCACTGTACTGTACTGCACTGCACTGCACTGCACTGCACTGCACTGTACTGCACTACACTGTACTGTACTGTACTACACTGTACTGTACTGCACTGCACCGCACTCTACTGTACTGTACCATACTGTACTGTACTGTACTGTACTGCACTGTACTGCACTGCACTGTACTGCACTGCACTGCACTATACCATACTGTACTGTACTGTACTGCACTACACTGTACTGCACTGTACTACACTGTACTGTACTGCACTGTACTGTACTGCACTGCACTGTACTACTCTGTACTGTACTGTACTGTACTGCACTGTACTGTACTGCACTGCACTGCACTGCACTGTACTCTAGTGTACTACACTGTACTGTACTGTACTGTACTACACTGTACTGCACTGTACTGTAATGTACTACTCTGTACTGCACTGTACTGTACTGTACTGCACTGCACTGCACTGCACTGTACTCTAGTGTACTACACTGTACTGTACTGTACTGTACTACACTGTACTACACTGTACTGCACTGTACTACTCTGTACTGCACTGTACTGTAATGTACTGCACTGCACTGCACTGTATTCTAGTGTACTACACTGTACTGTACTGTACTACACTGTACCGTACTGCACTGCACTGTACCGCAATGTACTGCACTGAAGTGTACTGCACATTTTGTAATAATTAAATAGACTGCACTGCACTGTACTGTCAAGTGTGTGTGATTTTGTAATAATTAAATAGACTCCAATTGATCATTTCTTGTTTGATATATTTTCTTTGTCTTTTAAAAAAAAAAGTATTTTCTTATTCACATACTGCAACTAGTTATAAACTATCTTTATAAACTATCTCTATAAACTATCTCTATAAACTATCTTTATAAACTATCTTTATAAACTATCTTTATAAACTATCTTTATAAACTATCTTTATAAACTATCTCTATAAACTATCTTTATAAACTATCTCTATAAACTATCTTTATAAACTATCTCTATAAACTATCTTTATAAACTATCTCTATAAACTATCTCTATAAACTATCTTTATAAACTATCTCTATAAACTATCTCTATAAACTATCTCTATAAACTATCTCTATAAACTATCTCTATAAACTATCTCTATAAACTATCTCTATAAACTATCTCTATAAACTATCTCTATAAACTATCTTTATAAACTATCTTGACATTTTAGCAATAAATAGAACCTTCAACAAACCTTTTGATTATCTGGAAAGCCTTGGTGGCCCCCGCTGTTCCATTGACATCCATATATTCAGAGTTAACGTTAATATAAAGTAAGTGTACAAAATATTAAAAACAACCTGCCCTTTCCATGACATTGGAATGACCAGGTGAATCCAGGTGAGAGCTAATATCCCTTATTGATGTCACCTGTTAAATCCACTTCAAATCTGTGTCGATGAACAAGGGGGAGGTTAAAGGAGGTTTTTTTTTAAAGCCTTGAGAAAATTGAGACGCGGACCGTATCTGTGTGTTTTCCGGAGGTTAAATGGGCAAATAGGTGCCTGGCGTAACTGAATACTAGGAAGGTGTTGCTAACGCTAGGTGCCTGGCGTAACTGAATACTAGGAAGGTGTTGCTAACGCTAGGTGCCTGGCGTAACTGAATACTAGGAAGGTGTTGCTAACGCTAGGTGCCTGGCGTAACTGAATACTAGGAAGGTGTTGCTAACGCTAGGTGCCTGGCGTAACTGAATACTAGGAAGGTGTTGCTAACGCTAGGTGCCTGGCGTAACTGAATACTAGGAAGGTGTTGCTAACGCTAGGTGCCTGGAGTAACTGAATACTAGGAAGGTGTTGCTAACGCTAGGTGCCTGGCGTAACTGAATACTAGGAAGGTGTTGCTAACGCTAGGTGCCTGGCGTAACTGAATACTAGGAAGGTGTTGCTAACGCTAGGTGCCTGGCGTAACTGAATACTAGGAAGGTGTTGCTAACGCTAGGTGCCTGGCGTAACTGAATACTAGGAAGGTGTTGCTAACGCTAGGTGCCTGGCGTAACTGAATACTAGGAAGGTGTTGCTAACGTTCGGTGTAATCCGTATAATCAAGTATGTTATTTAGTCATAATATACGACGTGAAAAGGATAACATTTTGCCTTGTGCTTTAAACGGGCCTATTAATTCATCATTTATCGACATTTTCGAAGGTGTCATTGTTCGTGAAGAACCTCAACTTTTACCCTTGACTTATGCTGTGGCTAACTCTACGTGCAACCCACTGGTCCTCTACTGCAGAGTAGTGACAGGAGGAGTGCCGACCCATATGGACCCTGGTCTAAAGTAGTGCACTATGAAGGGAACAGGGTTCCATTGGACTCTGATCTAAAGTAGTGCACTATGAAGGGAACAGGGTTCCATAGGACTCTGGTCTAAAGTAGTGCACTATGAAGGGAACAGGGTTCCATAGGACTCTGGTCTAAAATAGTGCACTATGAAGGGAACAGGGTGTCATAGGACTCTGGTCTAAAGTAGTGCACTATGAAGGGAACATGGTGCAATTTTGGACACAGTTATGAGCTCTGTGGGACTCCTGTCTCGTACAACATCTTTCAAAGTGCCATCCAAAGTAAACGGCTGTAAAATGAGAAAGATAAACAATTGGGGGGGGTCTGCTTCCAGTACTCTATAATCACGGAAGTGTGTCGGCTACAATACGCTAAGGCTCATGGCCCAGTTTATGAACCAAGTGTGTCGGCAACAATACGCTAAGGCTCATGGTCCAGTTTATAAACCAAGTGTGTCGGCTACAATACGCTAAGGCTCATGGCCCAGTTTATAAACCAAGTGTGTCGGCTACAATACGCTAAGGCTCATGGCCCAGTTTATGAACCAAGTGTGTCGGCAACAATACGCTAAGGCTCATGGCCCAGTTTATAACCCAATAAACTAACATTGTGGGCTGCTGTGTAAGTATTACTATTGATGAATACATTACTGTGTGTTATGTGGAGAGGAAGTACATTTCTCTGCTGTTGTTGGAAACAGATAGACTACTGGTTTACTCAGTATATCTCTCCCAGAGCTGCTTTATGTTCATTATAAATTATATGAGTGTGTGTGTGTGTGTGTGTGTGTGTGTGTGTGTGTGTGTGTGCTTTATATTCATCAGATGGGGTCTGAATTGCCTCATCGTCTGCTTTCGACTGCCGTTTACAGCTGGGACCGGTTCAAAGGCTTTCTGATACCATTATATCAGCCACCGGACGCACAAGCACACTGGATGAGGCTTGTGTCACAAGTAATTACCCATTTCCCTTTTTGTCTTCGTCGTTTCGGATAAGGTGTTGGGACACACCAAATAAACCACAACATCAGGGACATGAATGGAAAAAACCAACAAAAAAGGGATTGCTACTCTGCGTTCTTTATTTTTTTTTTTAACGAAAGGAACGACGAGTGAAGCAATAATCTTCACTGTCGGAGCTCATGTGATTGTTGTTACCAAACCCAAGAAGACACCTGCTATGCTCCTTCCTGTCTCTCGCTCCATAGGGCTGTGACTGTCAACGCACAAATACTGTACGTAGTAGCTCGGTGGATATCATTAGCGGTGGAGGGGGTTGGCATTTTTGTTATCAGCCAATCAATACACTGAGTATACATAACATTAAGATCGCCTTCTCTTTCTGTGACGCAGACTGACCAGGTGAATCCAGGTGAAAGCTATGATCCCTTATTGATGTCACTTGGGACAGTTGTGACAGTTGTAAATCATGCAGCGCCTTGTGTCACGATCGCAGATTTGAGAGAAACAATAAATGTCGGCACATATAAGTGTGTTATATCGGCTGATTGTTGATATAATTGCTCTGTCCAATTTAAAGTAGCTATTACTGTGAAAAAAATGCCATGCTATTGTTTGAGGAGAGCTACTAACAACAAAACACTTTTTTTCACCGCGATAGGTTTGATAAATTCACCTCTGAAGGTGAAATGTGAACTTACATTCTGAAATCTTGCTCTGATTTATCATCCAAAGGGTCCCAGAGTTAACATGAAGTGTTATTTTATTAGATAAAATCCCTTTTCATATCCTAAAAAGGTCCATATAGCATGCACCATCAATTTTGTTTTTCCACTTGTTCAATTTGCAAAGAAAGGAATCTGTGAAAATCTCAACCTAAACGTTGTTCCAATGAGTCAAATCACGTTCGTATTTATTCCCCAGAGATCCTAGAACATAACCAGACTTCACTATATCATTAGGGGTGTAGTATATCCTATAGGACACCATATTTGGTCAGAGAGCAACGCCTTCATAGCACGCCGATGACGCGGGCGGTCATCTCTTGAACGACTGTATCTTTGTCAAATAAGCATCAATCGGGGTAAAGCAAAGCTAGCTAGATAGCCAATGAGCTGGGCTTTATGGGAGTATCTGGAAAGACTGTATCTGTCGTAAAATGTAGCTACTAACCTTGTTAGCATGCCTTTTCCTTTTGGACAAAAATTATGTAATGAAGTTATGAAAACTGGTTGTTTTGCAAATGTTGAACTTGTAATATGGCTATGAATACTGGAAAAGATAAATCAAAGTCCAAGTACACAGATTTGATAATATTCTAGCCAAAAAATGTAATATGAGTGCGAATGTCTCCTTCACGATTTGCCCAAATGTACCTGGGGACTTCACACTAAACATCTTGTAGTTCACTCATACTTCAAGTTATCCATCTGAAACTTTGCACATATACTGCTGCCATCTTGTGGACACTGTCGGAATTGCAACCAGAGTTATAGCTAGAACTGTGACCTTTCTCTTGCATTTCAAAGATAATGGTAGAAAAAGACAGGTTGTTTTTGTTTTTTGTATTTTCTTCTACCAGATGTATTGTGTTATATTCTCCTATCTTCCTTTCACATTTCCACAAACTTTAAAGTGTTTCCTTTCAAATGATACCAAGAATATGCATATCCCTGCTTCAGGTCCTGAGCTACAGGCAGTTTGACTTGGGTATGTCATTTAGGCGAAAATTGAAAATAAGGGAGCAATCCCTGGAAGGATTTTTGTTTATAGTGTTTATGTGCGATTTAGAGGGTGAATGGGCAAGACAAAATATTTAAGTGCCTTTGAACGGGGTATGTTAGTAGGTGCCAGGCGCACCGGTTTGTGTCAAGAACTGCAACGCTGCTGGGTTTTTCCACACTCAACAGTTTCCTGTGTATCAAGAATGGTCCACCACCCAAAGGACATCCAGCCACCTTGACACAACTGTGGGAGGCATTGGAGTCAACATCGGCCAGCATCTCTGTGAAACGCTTTCGACACCTTGTAGAGTCCATGTCCCTGATGAATTGAGGCTTTTCTGAGGGGAAAAGGGGGTGCAACTCAATATTAGGAAGGTGTAGTCAGGTGCAATGTCTTCTTCATGCATGTTCTGGACCATATCAACAATTCAAATAAATAAGTGCAATTTGATACTCCTAAGACGTGGATACAAATGTGAGGGAGCTAAGCAATTATTGACTCTACACACACTAATGAAATAGCAATACACACGGACTCATGACAACCCCTCCTCCACACACACAGAAATGAACACACAAACGCATGCAAGGAAACACACACACACGCCCTATATACAGTGGGGCAAAAAAGTATTTAGTCAGCCACCAATTGTGCAAGTTCTCCCACTTAAAAAGATGAGAGAGTAATTTTAATTATAGGTACACTTCAACTATGACAGACAAAATGATTAAAAAAATTCCAGAAAATCACATTGTAGGATTTCTTATGAATTTATTTGCAAATTATGGTGGAAAATAAGTATTTGGTCAATAACAAAGTTTATCTCAATACTTTGTTATATACCCTTTGTTGGCAATGACAGAGCTCAAACGTTTTCTGTAAGTCTTCACAAGGTTTTCACACACTGTTGCTGGTATTTTGGCCCATTCCTCCATGCAGATCTCCTCTAGAGCAGTGATGTTTTGGGGCTGTTGCTGGGCAACATGGACTTTCAACTCCCTCCAAAGATTTTCTATGGGGTTGAGATCTGGAGACTGGCTAGGCCACTCCAGGACCTTGAAATGCTTCTTACGAAGCCACTCCTTCGTTGCCCGGGCGGTGTGTTTGGGATCATTGTCATGCTGAAAGACCCAGCCACGTTTCATCTTCAATGCCCTTGCTTATGGAAGGAGGTTTTCACTCAAAATCTCACGATACATGGCCCCACTCATTCTTTCCTTTACACGGATCAGTCGTCCTGGTCCCTTTGCAGAAAAACAGCCCCAAGCATGATGTTTCCACCCCCATGCTTCACAGTAGGTATGGTGTTCTTTGGATGCAACTCAGCATTCTTTGTCCTCCAAACACAACGAGTTGAGTTTTTACCAAAAAGTTATATTTTGGTTTCATCTGACCATATGACATTCTCCCAATCTTCTTCTGGATCATCCAAATGCTCTCTAGCAAACTTCAGACGGGCCTGGACTTGTACTGGCTTAAGCAGGGGGACACGTCTGGCACTGCAGGATTTGAGTACCTGGCGGCGTAGTGTGTTACTGATGGTAGGCTTTGTTACTTTGGTCCCAGCTCTCTGCAGGTCATTCACTAGGTCCCCCCGTGTGGTTCTGGGATTTTTGCTCACCGTTCTTGTGATCATTTTGACCTCACGGGGTGAGATCTGGCGTGGAGCCCCCGATCGAGGGAGATTATCAGTGGTCTTGTATGTCTTCCATTTCCTAATAATTGCTCCCACAGTTGATTTCTTCAAACCAAGCTGCATACCTATTGCAGATTCAGTCTTCCCAGCCTGGTGCAGGTCTACAATTTTGTTTCTGGTGTCCTTTGACAGCTCTTTGGTCTTGGCCATAGTGAAGTTTGGAGTGTGATTGTTTGAGGTTGTGGACAGGTGTCTTTTATACTGATGACAAGTTCAAACAGGTGCCATTAATACAGGTAATGAGTGGAGGATAGAGGAGCCTCTTAAAGAAGAAGTTACAGGTCTGTGAGAGTCAGAAATCTTGCTTGTTTGTAGGTGACCAAATACTTATTTTCCACCATAATTTGCAAAAGAATTCATAAAAAAATCCTACAATGTGATTTTCTGGATTTTTTTTTCTAATTTTGTCTGTCATAATTGAAGTGTACCTATGATGAAAATTACAGGTCTCTCTCATCTTTTTAAGTTGGAGAACTTGCACAATTGGTGGCTGACTAAATACTTTTTTGCCTCACTGTAATTGGGCAGGTAGTTAGCCTATTGTTGAGAGCATTGGGCCAGTATCTGAAAGTTTGCTAGATCAAATCCCCGAGCTGACAAGGTAAAAATCTGTTGTTCTGCCCCTGAACAAGGCAGTTGAACCCACTGTTCCTAGGCTGTCATTGTAAATAAGAATTTGTTCTTTAACTGACTTGCCTAATTAAAAAATATAAACGCTTTTGTCTCCTGTGACAGAGTCCAGTTGTTAAAGCCTGGCCGGTGGAAAGAATAGATGTGAGATCTGGCAAGGTATTGATCCAGCCGGGTTGGGGAGAGTTTTGCTGGGCTTGGCTCCTTCTCTGATATATTTATGCATCTCAGTGCCGCAGTCCCCACGGAGGGAGAGGGCGGGAGAGAGGCCTATATATACACACACACACACACACACACACACACACACACACACACACACACACACACACACACACACACACACACACACCAGCTAGAGAGGGGGATCTAATGTTACAGAATTAGGCCTCCTGTGTGTGTGTGTGTGTGTGTGTGTGTGTGTGTGTGTGTGTGTGTGTGTGTGTGTGTGTGTGTGTTTACATGGCATCTTTGCAGGCATGTGCAGAGACAGGGCTCTAAGCACTGCCCTTTTGCCCTCCTATCAGGAAAGAGCTCTTTCAGATGTTTAATTCATTTATTTTACTTTCAGTGTCTTTTTTACACTGTTATGTGAAATATCAAGGATTGCTCATGAAACTAGCTCATTTCTTTCTTTATCCTCTGCCCCTATGCACTGGACTCATCCTCCCCCTCCTCCTCCCCCTCCTCCTCCTCTTACGACTGCGACTCCGACTCCAACTCCGACTCCTCATCTCCTTGTACTCCTCCTCCTCATCTCCTCCTCCTCTTCGTCCTCATCCTCTTCCTCCTAATCCTCCTCCTCCTCCTCCTCCTCCTCCTCCTCCTCCTCCTCCTCCTCGTCCTCATCTAATCCTCCTCCTCGTCCTCCTCATCTACTCCTCCTCCTCCTCGTCTCCTCCTCCCCGTCCTCGTCCTCTTCCTCCTCCTCCTCCTCGTCCTCCTCCTCCTCATCTAATCCTCCTCATCTAATCCTCCTCCTCGTCCTCCTCCTCCTCATCTACTCCTCCTCCTCCTCATCTCCTCCTCCTCCTCGCCCTCGTCCTGGTCCTCGTCCTCTTCCTCCTCCTCCTCTTCCTGCTGCAGAAACTACTGGTAGTAGAAGTAGGATCACACTAACTATCATGTTACACTGACTACCTTGTTACACTGACTACCTTGTTACACTGACTACCTTGTTATACTGACTACCTTGTTACACTGACTACCTTGTTACACTGACTACCTTGTTACACTGACTACCTTGTTACACTGGCTACCTTGTTACACTGGCTACCTTGTTACACTGACTACCTTGTTACACTGAATACCTTAATACACTGGCTACCTTGTTACACTGACTACCTTGTTACACTGACTACCTTGTTACACTAGCTACCTCAAATACTAGTTACGCTAGGTAGTGTGCTACAAATGTGTTGAAAGAAGAGCAGTATGCTAGGTAGCGTGCTACAAATGTTATAAATGATGAGCAGTATGCTAGGTAGCGTGCTACAAATGTGTTGAAAGATGAGCAGTATGCTAGGTAGCGTGCTACAAATGTGTTGAAAGGTGAGCAGCATGCTAGGTAGCGTGCTACAAATGTGTTGAAAGGTGAGCAGTATGCTAGGTAGCGTGCTACAAATGTGTTGAAAGATGAGCAGTATGCTAGGTAGCGTGCTACAAATGTGTTGAAAGATGAGCAGCATGCTAGGTAGCGTGCTACAAATGTGTTGAAAGATGAGCAGTATGCTAGGTAGCGTGCTACAAATGTGTTAAAAGATGAGCAGTATGCTAGGTAGCGTGCTGCAAATGTGTTGAAGGATGAGCAGTATGCTAGGTAGCGTGCTACAAATGTCTTAAAAGATGAGCAGTATGCTAGGTAGCGTGCTACAAATGTGTTGAAAGGTGAGAAGCATGCTAGGTAGCGTGCAACAAATGTGTTGAAAGGTGAGCAGCATGCTAGGTAGCGTGCTACAAATGTGTTGAAAGGTGAGCAGCATGCTAGGTAGCGTGCTACAAATGTGTTGAAAGGTGAGCAGCATGCTAGGTAGCGTGCTACAAATGTGTTGAAAGGTGAGCAGCATACTAGGTAGCGTGCTACAAATGTGTTGAAAGGTGAGCAGAAGAGAATTATGAATGTGGATCAAACTTGTTGTTGTTATTATGGGGGAGCTCTTTTTTAACTTTGGGTACCTGCTCCTGCAAAGGTCTATTCGTCTCTGTGTGTGTGTTTGCGTTTATTTGCGCGAGTGTGTGTGTGTGTGTGTGTGTGTGCTTATGTGCTTATGTGTGTGCCTCTGTGCGGCGTACGTGCATGTGCTCTGGCTGTGTGTGTGTGTGTGAGACGCTGCTCTCACTCCTCTCACAGAACTGAGGAGCGTGGCTTCAGCCTCTTACTGCAGGCCTGATTGGCCAGGATCATCCTTCACAGGAAACATCCCGAACAGCACCCTATTCCCTATCTAGTGAACTGCTTTTGACTGGTCATGTAGGGAACAGGGTGCTGTTTGGGACACAGGAACAGTTTAATCCCACATATGCTGCTTCAGTTTGCAGGGTCTTCGTATTATTTTCATAGCTGCAGGGGCAGGGAAGCAAAAGTCGACGCGTAAAAACCAAAACAAGGTAAGCCGATGTGTTCGTGCTCGGACTGATGAATTGGTGGAGTTTACAGTGCAATTTTGATAAACCACTTAGTTAGAAGGCTGTCTCAATGCCACTCGTAGTAATTTAGTTCACATTAGCAACAGAAGCAGATTTGTAATATGGTACAGCAGTTTCCTGATTTACTGATCTTTTAAATTGATCAATGGCGAATACTAATTTGTGTACATATTAGGACATACTTGCTACATCAGGCATTCAACGAAAACTATATACTATGGTGTCCCGTGGGAGGAGGACAATCCTTTACATTCATGGTGCCAATCGTTTTTACGATCCTGTATGCTTTATACTCTTTTTTAAGTTAGTATGACGAGAGGGGTCTAGAAATAGTCTAAACCTCTTCCCCAGACGGGACTCTGACCCCTCTTCCCCAGACGGGACTTTGACCCCTCTTCCCCAGAGGAGACTCTGACACCTCTCTCAGACGGGACTCTGACCCCTCTTCCCCAGACGGGACTCTGACCCCTCTTCCCCAGACGGGACTCTGACCCCTCTTCCCCAGAGGAGACTCTGACACCTCTCTCAGACGGGACTCTGACCCCTCTTCCCCAGATGGGATTCTGACCCCAATTCCCCAGATGTTACTCTGACACTTCTCTCAGACGGGACTCTGACCACTCTTCCCCAGACGGGACTCTGACACCTCTCTCTGACTGGACTCTGACACCTCTCCCAAACAGGATTCTCCCACCTCTCCCAGACAATACTAAAACAGAATATGTGTGCCTCCTTTTCTGCATCCAACCAGTAGAATGTGTAGTGAACATGAGGTGAGAGGGACATTTGGGAAAAGTACTTGACATGTCAGACAAATGCCAGTATTCTTTTAAACCGGCTTGACTGAAAGACAGAGGCCACACTCAGCGACAGATGCCATCTACCCAACCAGCCGACTTCCGGCCCAGTGAAATGTCAATGGTTTTTAACCTCATTGAACAACAGCACAGCGTGTCCACTTGTCTATGAAATTTAAGTAAATGTCAGGCGGCCTTTCACAGCCGAGTGATTCATGAGGGAGTGTGGGAGCCAGGTAGGCCACTCCCCACGGCACTTTAACACACACTATGTTGACAGTGGGAGTCAGCGAGCCAGTATGTTGACAGAGGGAGTCAGCGAGCCAGTATGTTGACAGAGGGGGTCAGTGAGCCAGTATGTGGACATTTGGAGTCAGCGAGCCAGTATGTGGACAGTTGGAGTCAGCGAGCCAGTATGTTGACAGTGGGAGTCAGCGAGCCAGTATGTTGACAGAGGGGGTCAGTGAGCCAGTATGTTGACAGTGGGAGTCAGCGAGCCAGTATGTTGACAGAGGGGTCAGTGAGCCAGTATGTTGACAGTGGGAGTCAGCGAGCCAGTATGTTGACAGAGGGGGTCAGTGAGCCAGTATGTTGACAGTGGGAGTCAGCGAGCCAGTATGTTGACAGTGGGAGTCAGTGAGCCAGTATGTTGACAGATGGGACACAGCGAGCTAACGGGAGACAGCGAGCCAGTCAGTTGACAGCAGGAGCCAGCGAACCAGCGGGAGACTGTACATTGACAGTGGGAGGCTGCGAGCCAATAGGTTGACATTGGGAGTCAGCGAGCCAGTATGTTGACAGTGGGGGTCAGCGAGCCAGTATGTTGACAGTGGGAGTCAGCGAGCCAGTATGTTGACAGTGGGAGTCAGCGAGCCAGTATGTTGACAGTGGGAGTCAGCGAGCCAGTATGTTGACAGCAGGAGTCAGCGAGCCAGTATGTTGACAGTGGGAGTCAGCGAGCCAGTATGTTGACAGTGGGAGTCAGCGAGCCAGTATGTTGACAGTGGGAGACAGCGAGCCAGTATGTTGACAGCAGGAGTCAGTGAACCAGTATGTTGACAGCGGGAGTCAGCAAGCCAGTACAGTGAGCCAGTACAGCGGGAGACAGTGAGCCAGCGGGAGTCAGTGAGCCAGCGGGAGTCAGAGCGCCAGGGAGAGTCAGAGCGCCAGGGGGAGTCAGCGAGCCTTTATGTTGATAACGGGAGTCAGCAAGCCAGTAAGTTGCCAGCGGGAGTCAGAGCGCCAGTAGGAGTCAGAGCGCCGGGGGGAGTCAGAGCACCAAGGGGAGTCAGAGCGCCAGGGGGAGTCAGAGCGCCAGGGGGAGTCAGAGCTCCAGGGGGAGTCAGCGAGCCTCTATGTTGATAACGGGAGTCAGTGAGCTAGTATGTTGACAGATGGGACACAGCGAGTAAGCAGGAGACAGCGAGCCAGCATGTTGACAGTGGGAGTCAGAGATCCAGGGTGAGTCAGAGAGCCAGAGGGAGTCAAGGAGCCAGGGGTATTCAGGGAGCCAGGGTGAGTCAGAGAGCCAGGGGCAGTCAGTGAGACAGGGGGATTCAGGGAGCCAGGGTGAGTCAGAGAGCCAGGGGGAGTCAGCAAGACAGCGGGAGACAGCGAGCCAGTATGTTGACAGCGGGAGTCAGCGAGCCAGTATGTTGACAGTGGGAGTCAGCGAGCCAGTATGTTGACAGTGGGAGTCAGTGAACCAGTATGTTGACAGCGGGAGTCAGCAAGCCAGTACAGTGAGCCAGTACAGCGGGAGACAGTGAGCCAGCGGGAGTCAGTGAGCCAGCGGGAGTCAGAGCGCCAGGGAGAGTCAGAGCGCCAGGGGGGGTCAGCGAGCCTTTATGTTGATAACGGGAGTCAGTGAACCAGTATGTTGACAGCGGGAGTCAGCAAGCCAGTACAGTGAGCCAGTACAGCGGGAGACAGTGAGCCAGCGGGAGTCAGTGAGCCAGCGGGAGTCAGAGCGCCAGGGAGAGTCAGAGCGCCAGGGGGAGTCAGCGAGCCTTTATGTTGATAACGGGAGTCAGCAAGCCAGTAAGTTGCCAGCGGGAGTCAGAGCGCCAGTAGGAGTCAGAGCGCCGGGGGGAGTCAGAGCACCAAGGGGAGTCAGAGCGCCAGGGGGAGTCAGAGCGCCAGGGGGAGTCAGAGCTCCAGGGGGAGTCAGCGAGCCTCTATGTTGATAACGGGAGTCAGTGAGCTAGTATGTTGACAGATGGGACACAGCGAGTAAGCAGGAGACAGCGAGCCAGCATGTTGACAGTGGGAGTCAGAGATCCAGGGTGAGTCAGAGAGCCAGAGGGAGTCAAGGAGCCAGGGGTATTCAGGGAGCCAGGGTGAGTCAGAGAGCCAGGGGCAGTCAGTGAGACAGGGGGATTCAGGGAGCCAGGGTGAGTCAGAGAGCCAGGGGGAGTCAGCAAGACAGCGGGAGACAGCGAGCCAGTATGTTGACAGCGGGAGTCAGAGATCTAGGGGGAGTCAGTGAGCCGTTAATCTTTGCTCCGTTAAGCTTTTCCTCGATCCTGACTAGTCTCCCCGTCCCTGCCACTGAATAACCTCTCTACAGCATGATTCTGCCACCACCATGCTTCAATTTTGGTTTCATCGGACCAGAGAATCTTGTTTCTCATGGTCTGAGAGTCTTTAGGAAAACTCCAAGCGGGCTGTCATGTGCCTTTTACTGAGGAGTGGCTTCCGTCTGGCCTCGCTACCTTAAAGGCCGTATTGGTGGAATGCTGCAGAGATGGTTGTCCTTCTGGAAGGTTCTCCCATCTCAAGAGAAGAACTCTAGAGCCACCGGGTTCTTGGTCACCCCCCTGAACAAGACCCTTCTCCCACGATTGCTCAGTTTCGCCTGACGGCCAGCTCTAGGAAGTGTGCTAACTGTGCTAATGTTGGAGACTAACAATAAATCATTCTGCTCACCAACCAGGCTGCCGTTAGTGGGCTATATTGTAAGGCCTTCTGCTCCTGTTGAAACAGCTACTAGGTTACATTACAAGGCACTCCGGTTCGTAACACAGCTCTCAAAGCTCTACGAACCTTCTAGAAATCTATTTTATGAGAACGACTGAACGATGCTTTTGTCCTTGTGACGGTTTGGCGTCCAGGCGAAGACATATTCTAATGAAGCATGCCATTACAAGCAATGCTAACTCACAGAGAGATATTGTGTTGCCGTGTGTTGTGGCTGGAGCTGACCTCAGATTCTCTACTGTGTTTGTGATGCTCAATTCTTGTCGTCGGGCTATAAATGTTGTATCTGTTAGGAAGGATATCAGTGAACACAGAGAGCAGACAATGTCATGGCCTCTGGTGTTGTATTTCACATTGCACCATCAGCTCTAGAGCCAACGGCAGGACAGAAACAGAACAGACACAGTTAAACCAGATATCCATCTATACAATGGATCTTCTCAACCATTAGGTTAAGGTGCTATAAGGCTGTTATTACTGTTATAAGCTATTATAAGGCTGTTATTACAGTTATAAGGCTGTAATTACTGTTATAAGGCAGTTATTACTGTTATAAGGCTGTTATTACTGTTATAAGGCTGTTATTACTGATATAAGGCTGTTATTACTGTTATAAGGCTGTTATTACTGTTATAAGGCTGTAATTACTGTTATAAGGCTGTTATTACTGATATAAGGCTGTTATTACTGTTATAAGGCTGTAATTACTGTTATAAGGCTGTAATTACTGTTATAAGGCTGCAATTACTGTTATAAGCCATTATAAGGCTGTTATTACTGTTATAAGGCTGTTATTAATGATATAAGCTATTATAAGGCTGTTATTATGTTTATATGCTATTATAAGGCAATTATTACTGTTATGAGCTATTATAAGGCTGTTATTACTGTTATGAGCTATTATAAGGCTGTTATTACTGTTATGAGCTATTATAAGGCTGTTATTACTGTTATCACTGTTATAAGGCTGTTATTACTGTTATGAGCTATTATAATGCTGTTATTATGTTTATAGCGTATTATAAGGCTGTTATTAATGTTATAGGCTATTATAAGGCTGTTATTTCTGTTCCAAGCTATTATAAGGCTATTGGTATGTTTATAAGATATTATAAGGCTGTTATTAATGTTGTGAGCTATTACAAGGCTATTATTGTTGTTAGGTTAAAAGTAAGGTTACATTAATAATAGCATGATTTGAAATCTTATGACAGCACTGGAAAAAATGTCCATGAGAAGGATTGTATGAGAGGGGAATCGGGATCCCCTGGCATATACGTGAAGAAATGCTAAATATCCAGAATTAAATGTAATACAGTCCCTTTGGACTAGCTGTTATTTTGAAATGAAACACAAATCAATATTCCCATGCAGGCTTTGAGCTGTAAGCAATGGCAGAAATGAAGACGGTGCAAAATGTAATAGTAGCAAATGAAAAAAAAGACCACAATGCAATTCTCTGATTACCACACATTTGTCAAAGAGACTCAGCAGTAATGGTCCTCTTCTTCTCCTTCTTTATTTATTTATTTTTTTTACACTCAAACGTTATTTGAAAGTCATGGCCGTCAAACAATGCTGCCGAAATACACACTAGGACTAGTGCTGTGTCGCAGTCACGGAGCATTGTACTGAGTCTGAGCTATGACAACGGAATACTGCAAAAGGGTACGAAAAGGAGAGCAAGTTACTGTACCGTACCGGGCATGGTTCACTGGTTCTGACAGCAGAAACCAACAATACAGAACACAAGTAAACTACCCCACTAGACCAGACATATTGTTCTGCTATTACAACATGTGCAGGGACACAACAAAAGAGCATGAAAAAGACAACATCTTGATCGGATAAATATGCTCAAACTGACTCCCCAGTTTAATGTAGTGAGCTAGTGACACAGGCGAATGAATTTAGCTAACACAAAGAATACTTCACAGTTAAATATATGATATGTTTAGTGACTACAGAAAAGGAGAGACGATAGATGGGTGTATAAAGAGAAGGATGATAGATGGGTGTATGGATGATAGATGGGTGTATGGATGATAGATGGGTGTATGGATGATAGATGGGTGTATAAAGAGATGGATAATAGATGGGTGTATGGATGATAGATGGGTGTATGAAGAGATGGATGATAGATGGGTGTATAAAATAATGGATGATAGATGGGTTTATGGATGATAGATGGGTGTATAAAGAGATGGATGATAGATGGGTGTATGGATGATAGATGGGTGTATAAAGAGATGGATGATAGATGGGTGTATAAAGAGATGGATGATAGATGGGTGTATAAAAGAATGGATGATAGATGGGTGTATAAGAGAATGGATGATAGATGGGTAAATAAATGGATGGATGATAGATAGGTAAATAAATGGATGGATGATAGATGGGTGTATAAAGGAATTATAGCTTATAACTGTATAGCAGGATGGATGATTGATTGGTGTATAAAAGGATGGATGCTAGATGGGTGTATAAAGGGATGGATGATAGATGGGTGTATAAAGGGATGGATGATAGATGGGTGTATAAAGGGATGGATGATATATGGGTGTATGGATGGATGATAGATGGGTGTATGGATGAATGATAGATAGATAGATAGGAGTTTAAGGGATGGATGATAGATGGGTGTATAAAGGGATGGATGATATATGGGTGTATGGATGGATGAATGGATGATAGATGGGTGTATAAGAGAATGGATGATAGATGGGTAAATAAATGGATGGATGATAGATAGGTAAATAAATGGATGGATGATAGATGGGTGTATAAAGGAATTATAGCTTATAACTGTATAGCAGGATGGATGATTGATTGGTGTATAAAAGGATGGATGCTAGATGGGTGTATAAAGGGATGGGTGATAGATGGGTGTATAAAGGGATGGATGATAGATGGGTGTATAAAGGGATGGATGATATATGGGTGTATGGATGGATGATAGATGGGTGTATGGATGAATGATAGATAGATAGATAGGAGTTTAAGGGATGGATGATAGATGGGTGTATAAAGGGATGGATGATATATGGGTGTATGGATGGATGATAGATAGATAGATAGATAGATAGATAGATAGATAGATAGATAGATAGATAGATAGATAGATAGATAGATAGATAGATAGATAGGAGTTTAAGGGATGGATGATAGATGGGTGTATAAAGGGATAAATTATAGATGGTTATTTAAAGTGATGGATGATAGATGGGTGTATTAAGGGATGGATGATATATGGGTGTATGGATGGATGATAGATAGATAGATAGATAGATAGATAGATAGATAGATAGATAGATAGATAGATAGATAGATAGATAGATAGGAGTTTAAGGGATGGATGATAGATGGGTGTATGGATGGATGATAGATAGATAGATAGGAGTTTAAGGGATGGATGATAGATGGGTGTATGGATGGATGATAGATAGATAGATAGATAGATAGATAGATAGATAGATAGATAGATAGATAGATAGATAGATAGATAGATAGATAGATAGATAGATAGATAGATAGGAGTTTAAGGGATGGATGATAGATGGGTGTATAAAGGGATAAATTATAGATGGTTATTTAAAGTGATGGATGATAGATGGGTGTATAAAGGGATAAATTATAGATGGTTATTTAAAGGGATGGATGATATATGGGTGTATGGATGGATGATAGATAGATAGATAGGAGTTTAAGGGATGGATGATAGATGGGTGTATAAAGGGATGGATGATGCATTGGGTATAAAGTAATGGATGATTGATGGGTATATGGATGATAGATGGGTTTATAAAGTGATGGATTTTAGATTGATGTATGGTTGGATGATAGATAGATAGATAGATAGGTGTATGGATGATAGAAGATAGATGGGTGTATAAAGGAATGGATGATTGACAGGTGTATGGATGATAGATAGGAGTTTAAAGGGATGGATGATAGATGGGTTTATAAAGGGATGGATGATAGATGGGTGTATGGATGGAGACTGTGTGGTACCGGTGCACACATCAAGATCCGACATGCTGACGATGGTCAGTAGTCTTTTAGAATGCTTGTTCTGTAATGACACACTCTTCAGTCAGCGGACCAGTCAATCATACAGCAGGCCATATTTAACAGTCTATAGGAACAACAGAAAGCCCTTGAAAACCCATTCACATAAAATTACCACTTACCTATAATGTTAGCGACACAGTATGGATTCTAACTGCTTAAAACACCTCTCCTCCTCTGCTTGACCTGGAGAGATGTGTAAATGAATGACGTTCTAGTTCAGAGAAGAACCAAACCTGTATTTTACATGACCTGCACAATGATATAGTTTAAAGAGATAGGGCAGTGTGACGTTTCTCTAATGTACGATTCTGTTATCCGTCATGAATGTGTACCATTAAAGCCATCCTGCTTTAGTTTCAACATTACTCCAAAGGTCAAAGTATAATGACTGTTATTCAGTACGAGCAGTTTTTTTTTGTTGGTTTTGTTTCTAATGTCATATTCAAATTCATCTGCATAGGAAAAAGAAAGTCTTATTTCTGTGAGAGATTATACCACAGACTGAACCTCTCAGGTGTTTATCCGGGTCGAGGGGCCGGGTCGAGGGGCCGGGTCGAGGGGCCGGGTCGAGGAGAGAGAGGAAACTCTAGTTGTTTAGGAGTGCAATCAAAAAAAATCACAGAGACCCACAGTCGGGTCCAAAATGTATCGTCACCATTTGATAAAGATGAGTAAAAAAGACTTTAACATGAATAAAACAAATATTGAACTGTAATATATATCTGAATTTTTGGGGGAGAAATTATATTATTTTAAACAAATACGATTGCTCAAATAAAGAGATTTCGTGTAACAATTAATATTTTATTCTTTCCAAAAAATATAGGGGCCAAAATTTATTGACAACCCTGTTTTCAATAACTTTCAATGCCTCACCTTGTGTGGATAATGACATTGAGCCTTTTTCTAAAATGTTTTATGAGATTGGAGAACACGTTGGGAGGGATCTTTACCATTCCGCCATTCACAATTTTTCCAGATACTTGATATTCTTCGTGTGTGCTTATGGACTGTCTTCTTCAATTCAAACCACAGGTTTTCAATGGGGTTCAAATCCGGATACTGAGATAGCCATTGCAAAATATTGATTTTGTGGTCAATTAACCATTTCTTTGTGGATTTTGATTTGTGCTTGTTTTTGTTGTCTTGCTGGAAGATTCACTTGTGGCCAAGTTTCAGAATCCTGGCAGAGGCAACCAGGTTTTTGTCTAAAATGTTTGTTTTTTCATAAACAACAACTGGTGTGTTGCAACTGGTGAAGGAAATCTCAAGCTTTTTCTCACCTGATACAGAATACCTCATGGTGAACTGTAGACCCTTTAATCTATCTGATATAGAATACCTCATCGTAAACTGTAGACCCTTTAATCCAACCAAGAAACACTCTGATTTAGCCCACTGCAGTAAAAGGCTAAACGTCATTCGTCACTTGGATTGAATCTGCTGTTGTGGTCAAATGCCACGAACATAGAGAACTTGTCGAAAGAAAGATGCATTTGCAGAAAATATCCCCAAATCTAGTGTACAGTTTAATACAGTGATGGATCTTTGATGTTTTGGGGCTATTTAAGTTCCACTGGTCCTGGGGACCTTGCAGGGTAGGGCCCCTGACAAAAAAAGAGAACGTTTTTAGGAACTAAGTCGTGATCTCGCCTTACTGTTGCGAGTTGGAATAGTAAAATACACAAGGTGCATTTTCTAAATGTGGCGTCAGCAGTTTCTCTCTTGTTATGTCAATCAGTCAATTAGCCCATGTCAGCATTTTTTTAGATTGGTAAATTAGTCTAACCAGCTATCTAAACTAGTGGTAATCATGGTCAAATGATCTACCGGGCACAAAAACATTTTAATAAATCGAAACTCACTGAACAAAACAACAACAAAAAAACAAAAAAACATGAAGCTACTGTTGTGCACAAAGGCAACTATTCATAGACAAGATCCCACAACACAAATGAGGAAAATGGCTACCTAAATATGATCCCCAATCAGAGACAACGATAAACAGCAGCCTCTGATTGGGAACCATATCAGGCCAACATAGGCATACACAAAAACCCTAGACATACAAAAACTAGAGTACCCACCCTAGGCACACCCTGACCTAACCAAAATATAAAGAAAAACAGAGACATCTAAGATCAGAACGTGACAATATCAAGGATCTGGAAGGCTTCTGTATGGAGGAATGGTCTAAGATCTCCACCGATGTGTTCTCCAATGTCTTAAAATATATATCTTTTTAAATGCTTATTGCCTTTATCCTTGCAAGGTGAGGTATTGAAAACAGGGGTGCCGATAATTTTGACCCTTATTTTGTGTGTGTGTGTGTGTGTGTGTTACTTTTAAACAAAATCTCTTTCTCGTAGTACAAAATTATAAACTTTCAAATATATATTTTTTCAAAATTATATGAATAAAGGCTATTTTTATCTAATTGTTTTAGACTGCACTTATATAGAGCAACACATATTTGCATAGCTCAGAAGCATCTTTAATCTTTTCATGCTTATCTATAATCTCAATCTGTCTTTACTTATTTCATATGACAAACCTACAGCATGTCCGTCTTGTCTTCTAGTTATAGCCTAATGTTAACTACCTAGCTAACAGTGAACCTAGTTGATTAGCTTTAGCTACCTGCATAGTCATGCATGGCAGCATTGCAGTTTTTAAAAACAACTGGGAACTCTGAAAAATATAAAATCATGACATTGGCGATCTTCAGATCGGAAAGTCAGAGCTCAAGAAAGAAGCCGAGGTCCCCAGTTGGAATTCCGAGTTGGATGAATGTTCAAAAATATTTGTCCTTGTCGGAGCTCATTTTTTCCTTGTCGGAGTTCCCAGTTGTTTTGAATGCGGCATTAGAGTTTGAACTATGTTTCATTGTTTAGCTAGCTAGCTCCACCATGAAAGTAATCATTTCACTGTAACGCTTGCCCCATCTGTGGCCTGGGCATGTGACAAATAAACATGGATTTGATTTGATATGGTGTGTATTTACCAGCGACGGTAATGGGAAGAACAACATGACCTGCACCAAAGTCAGTTTAGGATATAGACCAAGTGTCACGACTTCCCCCCGAAGGTGTTTCCTCTTCCTGTTCGGGCGGCGCTCGGCGGTCGTCGTCACCGATCCCCTTTTTCCTTTTCTGTTTGTTTGGTCTTATTGGTTGCACCTGTCTCTTATTTTGGTTTTTGATTCAGTCTATTTAAACCTGTTAGGCCCGCCTGTTTTTTTGTGCGAGTTTGTCGTTCTGTTAGTCAGGTGCGTGTTGTGTTTCTGTCCGTTTGTGCCCTGTGTTGGGTTGGACAATTTCGTGTCGTATTTCGCCTGTTGTTTTGGCCGTTCGCTTTGGAAACCTAATAAGGTTGGTTTCACCTGTATCCTCTGCTCTCTGCATTTGACTCAGCACCCACCAATGCAGGCGTTGTGACACCAAGGACTAGATAATGTTTATTTTTACTCTTACTTTTTGCTACTATCTTCACCACATTTAGTCTTAATCATTGGATGTTTACTACACTATGAATCCTTAAAGAGATGGGTTGGGCAAAGGCTTAAGAGGGTGTGAACAATGCTGAATGGGTGTAGACAGAGAGGAGCTCTCCATTAGGTGCACCAAAATATTCATAGGCCATTGTCTCAAAAGTCTGGATACAAGGTTATCAACTTTCAAAGCAGAATTTCTTTCCCATTGTCCCTCATCTACAGTGTATGATGAATGCAATTAATACAATCCGTCATTACTTTATGGGTCCAGCCATCCACTGTGTCCCACCCAGGCAATCAAACTGTAAACAAACCCTTGGAGAGTTAATTTATACACGTTCTAAAGGAAAGCAATGCAGCCCTAACCTGATCCCATCAACAGCAGCAAATCAACTGATATGACGTCTCCTCTCCCCTGTGTGAGGAGGTGCTGTCCCCTCTCCCCTGTGTGAGGAGGTGCTGTCCCCTCTCCCCTGTGTGAGGAGGTGCTGTCCCCTCTCCCCTGTGTGGAGGTGCTGTCCCCTCTCCCCTGCGTGAGGAGGTGCTGTCCCCTCTCCCCTGTGTGAGGAGGTGCTGTCCCCTTATCCCCTGTGTGAGGAGGTGCTGTCCCCTTATCCCCTGTGTGAGGAGGTGCTGTCCCCTCTCCCCTGTGTGAGGAGGTGCTGTCCCCTCTCCCCTGTGTGAGGAGGTGCTGTCCCCTCTCCCCTGCGTGAGGAGGTGCTGTCCCCTTATCCCCTTTGTGAGGAGGTGCTGTCCCCTTATCCCCTGTGTGAGGAGGTGCTGTCCCCTTATCCCCTGTGTGAGGAGGTGCTGTCCCCTCTCCCCTGTGTGAGGAGGTGCTGTCCCCTCTCCCCTGTGTGAGGAGGTGCTGTCCCCTCTCCCCTGTGTGAGGAGGTGCTGTCCCCTTATCCCCTTTGTGAGGAGGTGCTGTCCCCTTATCCCCTGTGTGAGGAGGTGCTGTCCCCTCTCCCCTGTGTGTGGAGGTACTGTCCCCTTATCCCCTTTGTGAGGAGGTGCTGTTCCCTCTACCCCGTGTGAGGAGGTGCTGTCCCCTCTCCCCTGTGTGAGGAGGTGCTGTCCCCTCAACCCCTTTGTGAAGAGGTGCTGTCCCCTCTCCCCTGTGTGAGGGGGTGCTGTCCCCTCTAACATGTGTGAGGAGGTACTGTCCCCTTATCCCCTGTGTGAGGAGGTGCTGTCCCCTCTCCCCTGTGTGAGGAGGTGCTGTCCCCTCTCCCCTGTGTGAGGAGGTGCTGTCCCCTCTCCCCTGCGTGAGGAGGTGCTGTCCCCTCTCCCCTGTGTGAGGAGGTGCTGTCCCCTCTCCCCTGTGTGAGGAGGTGCAGTCCCCTTATCCCCTGTGTGAGGAGGTGCTGTCCCCTTATCCCCTGTGTGAGGAGGTGCTGTCCCCTCTCCCCTGTGTGAGGAGGTGCTGTCCCCTCTCCTCTGTGTGAGGAGGTGCTGTCCCCTTATCCCCTGTGTGAGGAGGTGCTGTCCCCTCTCCCCTGTGTGAGGAGGTGCTGTCCCCTTATCCCCTGTGTGAGGAGGTGCTGTCCCCTCTCCCCTGTTTGAGGAGGTGCTGTCCCCTCTCCCCTTGTGTGAGGTGATGCCTTTCCTAGCCACTGTGCTTCTACACCTGCATTGTTTGCTGTTTGGGGTTTTAGGCTGGGTTTCTGTACAGCACTTTGAGATATCAGCAAAATCATTCGCAAGGAGATTCCTTCAAAAATATTATTGGAAGATAATGTGTATCAATACATTTGATTAGATTTTTATATATAATAATATTTTTATCTGCACAAATCTGATGGGGCACGTGCCCCTGTGCCTCCTACGGGCATGAGGCCTATGCATAATGTAGGCTACAAATACTGTACATGTACTATATCACAACTCACATAACTGATGGTAAATCAAGAATAATTACCCAGAGTACTGTTCAGGTAATCATTTGGTTTTCAAATTTTCCTCAACCGAAGGAAATGTCCTCGCCATCACTCAAAAAACGTAAACATAAAAAAAATACAAGTTTATAGCAGCCTCCTTTAGTTGTGCTAAATAAGCATTTTCAGGTAGTGCTTTTCTGCTTTCTGCTTTCTACTTTCTGCTTTACTGTTTTCTGCTTTCTGCTTCCATCAGAGTGTCGAAGGAAGGAAGGGTTGATTCCTGGAGCAAACAGCTCTCAGCAGCTCTGCTTGATGAAGCAGCATTTCACACTTTAATGCCTGTTGATAGACTTTTTTTTTTTACATGTCTGTTTTGCATGCAGCGTATCAGCTCCTGGCCGCCGTGACTGAAATAGGAGTTTAATAGCTCATCAGCCTTCGCCTGAGTCTCTCTTGACCCCGAGGACGGAGTTTATGTTAACAGTAATTTGGTTAAATGATGTAAGAGGGTTTGTCTTATTGGATTTTTTTTTTTTAATCTGTCAACTGTGTGTATTTAAAAAAATATTTTTTTTTACTCTTAAGCGTTGAAGCTAAGTTTTCACTATTCCATATTTTATAATATAGCATCCACATAATGGCACCTGCGTTTAGCAGTGTTCGTCTCCGGAGTAAGGTGAACTGTTACTAGTTACAAAATAAGTTGCTAGTGACATATCTGAACCAAGGACAATATATACAATAAGTTACTAGTGATGTACTTGAACCAAGGACACGTTATACATTAAGTACATTATTATTTCAGGTAGTTTTTTGTGATACTTTCTTGTGATTAATTCGTTTCTGGACCGCGTCTGGCTCTTCATATCCGCGAGTCTGAATGAAGACAAACGGTGCACAGACCTCCTGCACTGAAGCTGTCATGGCAAACGTCAACGGTTCCACAATATCATACAAATAGTCATTGTAGGAAAATATAGACATCTTGTTATTTAACTCGGCAAGTCAGTTAAGAACAAGTTGTTATTTTCAATGACGGCCTATCGGGGAACAGTGGGTTAATTGCCTGTTCGGGGGCAATTAATATATATCTCAAAGTGCCAGGTTAAATGTGTCAATAGATCTCAAACACTGAGCGGAAGCATTCATATATAAAATATCCCCATAGTCTAGTAAAGGCATAAATGTAGCTGATACTAGCCTCCTTCTGGCTTCAAAAGAAAAACAGGCCTTATTCCTAAAATAAAATCCCAATTTCAGCCTCAATTTTTTTGTAAATTGTTGAATATGCAATTTAAAAGAGAGGCCGTCATCAATTAAAATCCCAAGATATTTATATGAGGTTACAACCTCAATCTCCTTGCCCTGACAGGTAATAACAGGTGAAAGGTTCAGAGGTCTACTTCTTGCATTAGAAAACAACATTAGTTTAGTTTTGTCGGTATTGAGGATAAGCTTCAATTGACACAAGGTATGTTGAACAGTATAAAAAGCAGTTTAAAGTTCTGTAAAGCTTTTGTAAGAGATGAGACTCAACAGTAAATAACAGTATCATCACCATAAAAATGAAGTTGCGCCTTTTGGACATTTTTGTCTAAATCATTTACGTATATAAATAGTGAATAAGAGAGGACCAAGTACAGAGTATTGGGGCACACCATTAAAGACAGACAATTTAACAGACATAAGCCTATCAAATTGAGTGTACTGAGTTCTATCAGACAGATAGTTAGCACACCGTGCAACTGCCTGCTCTGAAAGACCTACACTCGACAATCTCTGCCTCAGTATAGCGTGATCAACTGTATCAACAGCCTTAGAGAGAGCAATACAAAGTGAGACACAGTGCTGTTGTTTTGTCAATGGCTTCAGTGATATCATTTAAAACCTCCACGGCTGCTGTAATTGTGCTATGCTTCTTCCTGAAGCCCGATTGGTACATTGATTAAATATAAATAATATAAATAATAACTGTTTTAGCTGTTCACTCACAAGGGTTTCAAGTATATTCAAAGGGGTGACAGCTTTGAGATTGCCCTATATTTATTTAATGGAGTTGGATCGCCTCCTTTTAAAAGTGGTAGGACAAATGCTGATTTCCCAGATCTGTGGAATTTCATTACATTCCAGGGTTAGATTGAACAGAGATGTAAGTGGTTCAGCTATGAAATCAGCTGCCAGATTTAAAAAGCAGGGATCCAAAAGATCAGGACCTTCAGGCTTTCTCTGATCTAAGGATTTCAGGGCTTTATGTACCACCTGCACTGAGAATGGCAAAAAGCTAAAAGTTTGATCAGCTCTCACTGGTTCATCCACACAGGGTTGTACAGAGACAGAGGACACTGAGTCAAACAGCCTACCAGATGATACAAAGTGCTCATTGAAACAATTCAGCATTTCAGTTTTGTCGTATATACAGCAACAGAGTCCTTCAAAACACATGACGGTAATTCATTAACATTACTGTTACCAGACAGACTTAATAGCCTTCCAGAACGTTCCAGGGTCATTCAGGTTAGAGATTCTTTGAGATTGCCAGACATCAAATATTCAGACTTGGCCTTTCTGAGAAGAAAATAACACTTGTTTCGTAACTGCCTAAAAATAAGCCAATCAGCATCAGAACATGATTTCCTTGCTTTAGCCCAGGCTAGATTACGGTCGTGAATAATACAAGACAGCTCAGAAGAAAACCATGGATTATCCCGCCCTTTAACCCTGAACTTGTGGAATGGGGCATGTTTGTTTACTATTTGGAAAAAACAATCATGGTTCTGGACCACTCTGTCTGGAGAGGTTCTGGACCACTCTGTCTGGAGAGGTTCTGGAGAGATTCTGGACCACTCTGTCTGTAGAGGTTCTGGACCACTCTGTCTGGAGAGGTTCTGGACCACTCTGTCTGGAGAGGTTCTGGACCACTCTGTCTGGAGAGGTTCTGGAGAGATTCTGGACCACTCTTTCTGGAGAGGTTCTGGACCACTCTGTCCGGAGAGGTTCTGGAGAGATTCTGGACCACTCTGTCTGGAGAGGTTCTGGACCACTCTGTCTGGAGAGGTTTTGGACCACTCTGTCTGGAGAGGTTCTGGACCACTCTGTCTGGAGAGGTTTTGGACCACTCTGTCTGGAGAGGTTTTGGACCACTCTGTCTGGAGAGTTTCTGGACTACTCTGTCTGGAGAGGTTTTGGACCACTCTGTCTGGAGAGGTTCTGGAGAGATTCTGGACCACTCTGTCTGGAGAGGTTCTGGACCACTCTGTCTGGAGAGGTTTTGGACCACTCTGTCTGGAGAGGTTCTGGACCACTCTGTCTGGAGAGGTTCTGGACCACTCTGTCTGGAGAGGTTCTGGACCACTCTGTCTGGAGAGGTTCTTGACCACTCTGTCTGGAGAGGTTCTGGAGAGATTCTGGACCACTCTGTCTGGAGAGGTTCTGGAGCGGTTCTTGACCACTCTGTCTGGAGAGGTTTTGGAGAGGATCTTAAGATGGCTGGAGATAACATGTAAATGTTCAGCAGAGGGATGAAGCGAGAGAACGAGGGAAGAAGAGAAAGAGAGAACAGAAAGGGAAGAAAAGTTAACTTTATGGTAAATAGTTAGGAGAAGTGAGGAGGTATAACCTACTAGGGTTAGATTTCGAGTTAGGTGGTACGTAACGGAGCCCACATCCGTTCTGCTTAGGGGACTCGAGGACTTCTGAGTGAAGCAGAGGGGTACCCCCCCATCAACATTACCGTCCCGTACGTTAGCAAACCACCACTGATTTAAATCTATTAGCAGGCCTGACCCCTGTATCCCAAATCAAAACCAATCTTCTATACAGTATCTTCTATACAGCCTACGGGCACTGGTCAAAAGTAGTGCACTATATAGGGAATAGGGTGCCATTTGGAACGTACCACTACTTTTAAAAAGGAACAGGAAGCCTGACAGGCGTGTGACTTCAAGCACCCGTCATTAATTCTCATTTAGTCATCTGAGTACACCCTCCTTTTGTTCAGTTACCGATGAAAAACGAACCACCGATGCATCCAAGGATTCCGCTTCATTAGGGTTGACTCGATATTGATGTACTGTCACTGCAATCTAGATTGCTCTCAGCCCTCCTGTGGAGAATGGAGTTTGTAATGCAATTCCACTAGAATAGATTCAGTTCTTTTAAAGGAATGGTATCTACACAAATGTAATATTTCCATATTGAACAGATATTAATTAATTATAGCGTAATTTAAAAAAAGCGTGTTTGCTTTAATATGTGCTGCATTATTTGAGATTGCCTAACGTTTATCCCCCCCCCCCCCCCCCCCCTTCTCAGAAATGATTCAATTGGTTGTGATATGGACCCATGATGACTCCACTGCTACCCACAGTTGTTTCAGGTTGGCTGGATGTGCTTTGTGGCGCAGTTGGTGTAGCAATGTGCTTGTAATGCCAAGGTTGTGGGCTCAATTCCCACAGAGGACCAATACAAACAAATTGAAGAATGTATGACCTGTAAGTGTCTCTGGATAAGAGTGTTGGCTGAACTCTAAACTGGGTGATTGGCTGATGCATTGCAGCTTTTGACACCCCTCAAACCAGTGCGCCTGGCACCGATTACAACACCCCATTCAGAGCTTTCACCCGGATTCACCTGGTCACTCTCATGGAAAGAGCAGGTGTTCATAATGTTCAGTGTACATGTTTTGAGTTTTGCTCATGTTGCCTTGGGCAGTGCAAATGTGCACATGTAACATTTAACATTCATTTAATTTAATTATCTCCCCAATAATAATGTTTTCGGTCTCCCTGAGTGACACCTGTCAGTAACACAATGGATCCTGTCACTTTGATCAGACTTCTGTATGTACTTTCTTTTTTAGCATATTATTATATTGATCCAACCTGATTATGACATATAGGAGACTACTAATGACTCTAATGAAATGATCATTACAGATTCAAGTAGCTCTAATGCTACATGCTAAATGCTTCATGCTACATGCTAAATGCTACATGCTACATGCTACATGCTACATGCTACATGCTACATGCTACACGCTACATGCTACATGTATCAACTCAAAAAAGGATTTGTTAATTATTTTGATATTTCTCTTTCCTTTCAGGTTTCTGGTTCAGATTTAAAGCAGCAGCCTCTGAGGGTTGGTGTATTCAGTGTCACACTGAGGCGGTTGTACTCATTGGCGCCTGTGGCAGGCAGGACAGGGAGAGGCAGGAAAGGGTGAGGTAAAACACTAGGTAAGAGACCAGGTGTTTGCATTTTCATGGTGTCATCGTGGTTGGAAATTAACAGAACCAGCAGGTGACTAGGAGGATAAACCTGCGCCCTGAATACCTGCCTACCTGCGCCCTGCCTACCTGCCTACCTGCGCCCTGCCTACCTGCCTACCTGTGCCCTGCCTACCTGCGCCCTGCCAACCTGCCTACCTGCGCCCTGCCTACCTGCGCCCTGCCAACCTGCCTACCTGCTCCCTGCCTACCTGCCTACCTTCCTACCTGTCTACCTGGAACCATCTGCAATCTGATTATCTGTTGTTACTGCAGTAGAATGCCCAGACAGAGATTAAATCACAGCAGTGGGTACATGGTGGAGATGACATCACAGCAGTGGGGTACATGGAGGAGATGACATCACAGCAGTGGGGTACATGAAGGAGATGACATCACAGCAGTGGGGTACATGGAGGAGATGACATCACAGCAGTGGGGTACATGGAGGAGATGACATCACAGCAGTGGGGTACATGGAGGAGATGACATCACAGCAGTGGGGTACATGGAGGAGATGACATCACAGCAGTGGGGTACATGAAGGAGATGACATCACAGCAGTGGGGTACATGAAGGAGATGACATCACAGCAGTGGGGTACATGGAGGAGATGACATCACAGCAGTGGGGTACATGGAGGAGATGACATCACAGCAGTGGGGTACATGGAGGAGATGACATCACAGCAGTGGGGTACATGAAGGAGATGACATCACAGCAGTGGGGTACATGGAGGAGATGACATCACAGCAAAGGGGTACATGGAGGAGATGACATCACAGCAGTGGGGTACATGGAGGAGATGACATCACAGCAGTGGGGTACATGGAGGAGATGACATCACAGCAGTGGGGTACATGGAGGAGATGACATCACAGCAGTGGGGTACATGGAGGAGATGACATCACAGCAGTGGGGTACATGGAGGAGATGACATCACAGCAGTGGGGTACATGAAGGAGATGACATCACAGCAGTGGGGTACATGAAGGAGATGACATCACAGCAGTGGGGTACATGAAGGAGATGACATCACAGCAGTGGGGTACATGAAGGAGATGACATCACAGCAGTGGGGTACATGGTGGAGATGACATCACAGCAGTGGGGTACATGAAGGAGATGACATCACAGCAGTGGGGTACATGGAGGAGATGACATCACAGCAGTCAGGTACATGGAGGAGATGACATCACAGCAAAGGGGTACATGGTGGAGATGACATCACAGCAAAGGGGTACATGGAGGAGATGACATCACAGCAGTGGGGTACATGGAGGAGATGACATCACAGCAGTCAGGTACATGGTGGAGATGACATCACAGCAGTGGGGTACATGGAGGAGATGACATCACAGCAAAGGGGTACATGGTGGAGATGACATCACAGCAGTGGGGTACATGGAGGAGATGACATCACAGCAAAGGGGTACATGGAGGAGATGACATCACAGCAAAGGGGTACATGGAGGAGATGACATCACAGCAGTGGGGTACATGGAGGAGATGACATCACAGCAGTGGGGTACATGGAGGAGATGACATCACAGCAGTGGGGTACATGGAGGAGATGACATCACAGCAAAGGGGTACATGGAGGATTCAATCTCAGTAGGCAAGGAGATGGTGAGATACACCTCCCTTTGTTAGCAAACCACACACACACACACACACACACACACACACACACACACACACACACACACACACACACACACACACACACACACACACACACACACACACACACACACACACACACACACACACACACACACACAATGTTGTAGTTCTGTCCTGTCACACCTGACAATGAAAGGTGCCCTCTCCCTCTAGTCCATACAGGCAGTGACAGAATAGAACCCATTCATGGATGGATATATACCTGTCAGTGTTAGTGGATGGATATATACCTCCCTGTCAGTGTTAGTGGATGGATATATACCTCCCTGTCAGTGTTAGTGGAGGGATGGATATATACCTCCCTGTCAGTGTTAGTGGATGGATATATACCTCCCTGTCAGTGTTAGTGGATGGATATATACCTCCCTGTCAGTGTTAGTGGATAGATATATACCTCCCTGTCAGTATTAGTGGATGGATGGATATATACCTCCCTGTCAGTGTTAGTGGATGGATATATACCTCCCTGTCAGTGTTAGTGGATGGATATATACCTCCCTGTCAGTATTAGTGGATGGATGGATGGATATATACATCCCTGTCAGTATTAGTGGGTGGATGGATATATACCTCCCTGTCAGTGTTAGTGGATAGATATATACCTCCCTGTCAGTATTAGTGGATGGATGGATGGATATATACATCCCTGTCAGTATTAGTGGGTGGATGGATATATACCTCCCTGGCAGTGTTAGTGGATGGATATGTACCTCCTTGTCAGTGTTAGTGGATGGATGTATACCTCCCTGTCAGTATTAGTGGATTTGCGTTTAACTCTGTCCGTGTACATCACTGGATTCACACTGCTACTGAAGAGGTTCAAACCCTGACACTGCTACTGAAGAGGTTATAAACCCTGTCACCGCTACTGAAGAGGTTATAAACCCTGTCACTGCTACTGAAGAGGTTATAAACCCTGTCACTGCTACTGAAGAGGTTATAAACTCTGTCACTGCTACTGAAGAGGTTATAAACCCTGTCACTGCTACTGAAGAGGTTCAAACCCTGTCATTGCTACTGAAGAGGTTGTAAACCCTGACACTGCTACTGAAGAGGTTCACACCCTGTCACTGCTACTGAAGAGGTTATAAACCCTGACACTGCTACTGAAGAGGTTATAAACATTGACACTGCTAATGAAGAGTTTATAAACCCTGTCACCGCTACTGAAGAGGTTATAAACCCTGTGTTTAACTCTGTCCGTGTACATCACTGGATTCACACTGCTACTGAAGAGGTTCAAACCCTGACACTGCTACTGAAGAGGTTATAAACCCTGTCACCGCTACTGAAGAGGTTATAAACCCTGTCACTGCTACTGAAGAGGTTATAAACCCTGTCACTGCTACTGAAGAGGTTATAAACCCTGTCACTGCTACTGAAGAGGTTATAAACCCTGACACTGCTACTGAAAAGGTTATAAACTCTGTCACTGCTACTGAAGAGGTTATAAACCCTGACACTGCTACTGAAGAGGTTATAAACATTGACATTGCTAATGAAGAGTTTATAAACCCTGTCACCGCTACTGAAGAGGTTATAAACCCTGTCACTGCTACTGAAGAGGTTCAAACCCTGTCACTTCTACTGAAGAGGTTATAAACCCTGTCACTGCTACTGAAGAGGTTATAAACCCTGACACTGCTACTGAAGAGGTTATAAACCCTGTCACTGCTACTGAAGAGGTTATAAACCCTGTCACTACTACTGAAGAGGTTATAAACCCTGTCACTGCTACTGAAGAGGTTATAAACCCTGTCACTGCTACTGAAGAGGTTATAAACCCTGTCACTGCTACTGAAGAGGTTATAAACCCTGACACTGCTACTGAAGAGGTTCACACCCTGACACTGCTACTGAAGAGGTTCAAACCCTGACACTGCTACTGAAGAGGTTCAAACCCTGACACTGATACTGAAGAGGTTATAAACCCTGTCACTGCTACTGAAGAGGTTATAAACCCTGTCACTGCTACTGAAGAGGTTATAAACCCTGTCACTGCTACTGAAGAGGTTATAAACCCTGTCACCGCTACTGAAGAGGTTATAAACCCTGTCACTGCTACTGAAGAGGTTATAAACCCTGTCACTGCTACTGAAGAGGTTCAAACCCTGTCACTGCTACTGAAGAGGTTATAAACCCTGTCACCGCTACTGAAGAGGTTATAAACCCTGACACTGCTACTGAAGAGGTTATAAACCCTGTCACTGCTACTGAAGAGGTTATAAACCCTGTCACTGCTACTGAAGAGGTTATAAACCCTGTCACTGCTACTGAAGAGGTTATAAACCCTGACACTGCTACTGAAGAGGTTCACACCCTGACACTGCTACTGAAGAGTTTATAAACCCTGACACTGCTACTGAAGAGGTTATGAACCCTGACACTGCTACTGAAGAGGTTATAAACCCTGTCACTGCTACTGAAGAGGTTATAAACCCTGACACTGCTACTGAAGAGGTTATAAACCCTGACACTGCTACTGAAGAGGTTATAAACCCTGTCACTGCTACTGAAGAGGTTATACACCCTGTCACTGCTACTGAAGAGGTTATAAACCCTGTCACTGCTACTGAAGAGGTTATAAACCCTGTCACTGCTATTGAAGAGGTTATAAAACCCTGTCACTGCTACTGAAGAGTTTAAAACCCTGATTGAAGAGTTTATAAACCCTGACACTGCTACTGAAGAGGTTATAAACCCTGTCACTGCTACTGAAGAGGTTATAAACCCTGTCACTGCTACTGAAGAGGTTATAAACCCTGACACTGCTACTGAAGAGGTTATAACCTCTTCAGTAGCAGTGACATGGTTTATAACCTCTTCAGTAGCAGTGTCAGGGTTTATAACCTCTTCAGTAGCAGTGTCAGGGTTTATAACCTCTTCAGTATCAGTGACAGGGTTTATAACCTCTTTAGTAGCAGTGACAGGGTTTATAACCTCTTCAGTAGCAGTGACAGGGTTTATAACCTCTTCAGTAGCAGTGACAGGGTTTATAACCTCTTCAGTAGCAGTGACAGGGTTTATAACCTCTTCAGTAGCAGTGTCAGGGTTTATAACCTCTTCAGTAGCAGTGTCAGGGTTTATAACCTCTTCAGTAGCAGTGTCAGGGTTTATAACCTCTTCAGTAGCAGTGTCAGGGTTTATAAACTCTTCAGTAGCAGTGTCAGGTTGTGAACCTCTTCAGTAGCAGTGTCAGGGTTTATAACCTCTTCAGTAGCAGTGACAGGGTTTATAACCTCTTCAGTAGCAGTGACAGGGTTTATAACCTCTTCAGTAGCAGTGACAGGGTTCATAACCTCTTCAGTAGCAGTGACAGGGTTTATAACCTCTTCAGTAGCAGTGACAGGGTTTATAACCTATTCAGTAGCAGTGTCAGGGTTTATAACCTCTTCAGTAGCAGTGACAGGGTGTGAACCTCTTCAGTAGCAGTGTCAGGGTTTACAACCTCTTCAGTAGCAGTGACAGGGTTTATAACCTCTTCAGTAGCAGTGACAGGGTTTATAACCTCTTCAGTAGCATTGACAGGGTTTATAACCTCTTCAGTAGCAGTGACAGGGTTTATAACCTATTCAGTAGCAGTGACAGGGTTTATTATAAACCCTGTCACTGCTACTGAAGAGGTTCTTGATAGTACTGTGTAATTATGGATATATTTATGAATGAAAATATATTTTGATAAATATCCGGTTGGTATTGGTTACGTTTTTACCAAACAGGAATTTTGCTTTTATTCAGTGATTGATTACATAATTATATCGGATGCTATCTTTTTCCCTATTTAGTGCACTACTTTTGACAAAGGTCCATAGGGAACAGGGTCCCATTTAGGGAGCACAATAGGATTCTATGAAGCACTCCTGCTTGGGATGGAGGAGTGAAATCCCAACTCTGCTTTTTGGCGTTAGCCATCATGCAATGCCAGCATTAGGATATTACTCAGGGATTGTCGTCACGGTGCACTTGCCAAATTACAATAACGTCTTAATGAGGGCAGAGAGGGAGAAGGAGAGAGAGATATAAGTGTGAAGAGAGAGAAAGAGAGTGAGAGGAGAGAGAGAGAGGAGAAAAAGTGAGAGTGGGAAATTCGTACTGAACACTACTTCCTCTCTGGCAATCACAGCAGGTTGAGGTACATGCCATCATATCATCATGGTTTACTGTCTCAACCATCTCACTCTCCACCTCCCCTTCTCTAACTATCATCTCTCTCTCTCTCTCTGTCTCTCTCTCTTCACCTCCTCCTCTCTCTCCACCTCCCCCACTCTCTCTCCACCCCCCCTACTCTCTCTCCACCTCCCCCTTCTCTCTCTCTCCACCTCCCCCACTCTCTCCACCTCCCCCCACTCTCTCTCTCCACCTCCCCAACTCTCTCTCCACCTCCCCAACTCTCTCTCCACCTCCCCCCTCTCTCTCTCTCCACCCCGCCCTCCGTTCTCCCTCTCTACCTCCCTCTTCTCTAACTAGTATTCTCTCTCTCTCTCTCTCTAGTTTTTCCTCCAATACTGGACAGCTTGCATAAACAGGATCCAATATCTTGGCCCTGGGAGTTGATGGACAATTTCTCACACAAAGACTGATGGAGCAGATAGTATACGGACCCTGTATGGTACTATGGTGTACCATTAGCCATTCACCAACATTTAAGGTTTGAATGGGGACCCCCTGTTGGCAGAATGTCCACTGTCTGTTCCTCTAGTGATGTCAATTATGATTCTCTCCGCCTAAACTTTGTACATTAGCTATATGAGTGAACGGGATACAGGGTGGGCAGCCGAACCAAATAAACAAAGCCATTTCCAGTCATGTAGGACTATAGTGTGTGTGTGTGGTTCACTGTAGAGAAAGGAGGGACGGATTGGGATGTGAACGCTGACAGATTGGCTGAAAGGACTAGTTATCCAGCTGGACTAGTGCCACCCTCAGAGTAGACACAAGGATTTTTTTGCAGGGGGGGGGGGGGGGGGGGTTCTGCAGTCAAATCACTGTCTGCGTGCACCACCAGCCACCGAACAAACAATCTTCCATTAAGCTTACAACACTTACTCACAATGTCAGTAGTTCAATTCTTCGTTGTTACCAAGGGGTTGAGAGAAATTAAAACTTGAAATGAATCAATTCAGGAAGTAAACCTAAATTCCAATGAAACAGTTTCTGATTTAGAATTTAAATGGAATTGGCCCTAACCCTGTTATCATAAGTATGTCTTAGCTCCATAACTGGGTCAACGATAAGACATTTTCCATACTAGTAACTGATCTGTAACTAAGACAGACTGCTTTCCTCTTTAGACATTTGTGGCACCAATAAAAAATGACGCTGTTATTTTCCCCACAACACAGCTCTGCAACTCGTTTGGTGTGAACTAATTTAGCTAACGAACCCTTCCCATTACGCGGCCAGAACTTAGTAGGTCTTCACTGAATCTCATGAAATCAAAAGAAGGAAGTAAAAATAAAACATCAAAGAAAGAATAAATAAATAAATAATCATCATCGGCAACAAAAACAACACAAACAACAAACAACGATAGAGAGAGAGACAGAGAGAGAGACAGAGACAGAGAGAGAGAGAGAGAGACAGAGAGAGACAGAGAGAGACAGAGAGAGAGAGACAGAGAGAGAGAGAGAGACAAAGAGAGACAGAGAGAGACAGAGAGACAGAGACAGAGAGAGAGAGAGAGAGAGAGAGACAGAGAGAGAGACAGAGAGAGAGAGAGAGAGAGAGAGAGAGAGAGAGAGAGAGAGAGAGAGAGAGAGACAGAGAGAGAGAGACAGAGAGAGAGACAGAGAGAGAGACAGAGACAGAGAGAGAGAGACAGAGACAGAGAAAGAGACAGAGACAGAGAGAGAGACAGAGACAGAGAGAGAGACAGAGAGAGAGAGAGAGAGACAGAGAGAGACAGAGAGAGAGAGACAGAGAGAGAGAGAGAGAGAGAGAGAGAGACAAAGAGAGACAGAGAGAGACAGAGAGAGACAGAGAGACAGAGACAGAGAGAGAGAGAGAGAGAGAGAGAGAGAGACAGAGAGAGAGACAGAGAGAGAGAGAGAGAGAGAGACAGACAGAGAGAGAGACAGAGAGAGAGAGACAGAGAGAGAGACAGAGAGAGAGACAGAGAGAGAGAGAGAGGGAGACAGAGAGAGAGGGAGAGAGAGAGAGAGAGAGAGAGAGACAGAGAGAGAGCCTGGTCAAAGTGGTTTTACTGTACAGTACTTCCCGTAGTTAATAAACTGACTACAGTGTGGACAGAGGTACTAGAAGCCGTAGTCTGTGTCACTTAATAAAGACACTTGAGTCTGTGTCACTTAAATCCCGAGACCTCAGACTTAGTTTTACCAGGAGAACAACTTCTAAAATGACAGTTATTTTGAGTTTCATTTTTAGGTTGTTTGGTTCATTCGTCGTTGCTCAGGACAAATCTGAAATGCCAATACTTTTTTAACAGTAATGGGAAAATAAGTACACTAAAAATGGTCAGTGGGACGGCTGAGACAGTTCACATGCAAAAAAAATAATGAAATACCATTTCAACTCAATCATGCTGACCGAAACTCAGACTGGCTTTGTTTCCTACCTTATCTCCATTTACCAGAGTATTGTACACCTGGGAACATATTAATCATTCAAAATGAAGAAATAATTAAATTTTTCTAAGCTACTATCTGGTAGATGACTATAATAGAAAAGACTGGAACGTTTGATGATGTTGTATCATCTGTAAAAGTAAGTCTCCATTGCACACGGCTCTATCTTTGGTTGTTAACTATGAGGAGAACCACCAGAAACTGCAGATAGGTGAGGAAGACAGAGGGAGGGGGGGGGAGAGAGAGAGAGAGGGGGGGAGACAGAGAGAAAGAGAATCAGAAAGAGAGAGAGATGGGGGAGAGAGAGAGAGGGAGAGACAGAAATAGGGAGAGACAGAAAGAGAGAGAGAGAGGGGGAGAGAGAGAGACAGAGAGAGAGACAGAAAGAGAGAGAGGTGGGGGGAGAGAGAGAGGGAGAGAGAAAGAGTGAGAGAGAGAGAGAGAGAGAGGGGGAGAGAGAGAGACAGAGAGACAGAGAGAGAAAGAAAGAGAGAGCGAGACAGAGAGAGAGACTGAGAGACAGAGAGAGAGACAGAGAGAGAGAGACAGAGAGAGAGACAGAGATAGAGAGAGAGATGTTGGCAGAGAACCAGGCTTGATGTTATTCAGCCACCCACTCTGCTGTCTTCCCTCTCCTCAGTGTCAGCAGGGTGAGTCAAGATGAGACAGAGGAAGAGCAGAAGAGGGATTAGTTGTTTTGAAGAGTATTGATTAGAAAATTAGAGCTAGATCCAGGACTTACCAATGGATCTTGTATAAGACTATCTTGTGGATATACCAGCTCATACACATAGCTTTGTTTTGTCTTTAGTTGACTTGTACAAAGTCAAGCACATTGGTGGAGCTGGTGACATCGAACAATTCTGCCTGCCTGGGATTCCATTTTGTTTTTTCTCCAAATAACAGTCTACATAGCTAAATTTCAACTGGAATTGTTTAAGTGAAGTGTTTCATGTTCTGACCTTAGTTCCTTCATTTTAGTATGGTCAGAGCGTGAGTTGGGGTGGGCAGTCTGTTTGTTTTTCCATGTTGTGGTTTTGTGTTTGGCCTAGTATGGTTCTCAATCAGAGGCAGGTGTCGTTCGTTGTCTCTGATTGAGAATCATACTTAGGTAGCCTTTTTTCCACCTGTGTTTCGGGGGGGGGGGGGGGGATTATTTTATGTTTAGTGTGTGTTGCACCTAGACGGAGCTGTTTTCGTTTGTTCTCCTTTGTTACTTTGTACTTTGTTCCGTTCAGTTTAGGATGAACACTCACCACACTGCGCATTGGTCTGACATTTCTTACTCCTCGACGAAGACAACCGTTACACACACCTTATCTTCTCTGATGTAGAGTCTAGCCAACTGTCCTTACCAATCTGCTTACCTCTCAGGAGGCTAACCTCTGGACCGTTACACACACCTTATCTTCTCTGATGCAGAGTCTAGCCAACTGTCCTTACCAATCTGCTTACCTCTCAGGAGGCTAACCTCTGGACCATTTAAAACATAAGGATGTGTATATCCTGCCTTGTGAGTGCCATCCTCAGTATTAATTAGACAGTGAACTGGAAACGAGCTGTTTCAAATTTGATGTCAAATGTTCAGTGGAAGTTTCACTAGCCACACTACTAGCCACACTACTAGCCACACTACTAGCCACACTACTAGCCACACTACTAGCCACACTACTAGCCACACTACTAGCCACACTACTAGCAACACTACTAGCCACACTACTAGCCACACTACTAGCAACACTACTAGCCACACTACTAGCCACACTACTAGCCACACTACTAGCCACACTACTAGCCACACTACTAGCCACACTACTAGCCACACTACTCAGAGAGACATTTTAACCAAAACAAAATACATACATTTTTTTTTTTCTCCTGATTTGACATTTAGATTTAAATTTTAATAATTAATAATTTATGATGTTGGAATGGTTTTTAATAATTGTTTTGATAACTAGTGATATAATACAGTCCCTAATCTAATGTCACCGTGATTACAACCGTTGGATAGAGATGGATAAATTACGTAATGAGATTAATGAGGTACACACATCTCACACTTCAGATCTCAGAACCTGGGAACATTTTTTTCACATATCCCATCCGTCTTGTGCGACATGAACACGAATCGTGAATTAGCACTTTGTTCGAGTGCAAACGATCTTCACCATCGGCAGATTCTCTGTGACAAATCAAAGGGAAATAAGTTAGTTGTGTCATGCAACATCCCCCCCCCCCCCCCTCCACTTCCACTTCTAACGGATCTGGGCCGGCTCAGTTGAGAATAGAACACCTTGAAAGGAAAAGATCCAAAAGTTATTTCTCTGAGGAGGAAGTACAGAACAAAGACTCTATTATCAGGCCTGTCTTCATTCTGTGTAGCAGAAGCCCCATCTCATTCTCATTCCAACCGTGCTCTGGGATCCCTTGTCTCCGCTCCCAATCTTTATTCAAGATCCACCGCGTCTCCGCATCTTGTCTTGGCTTCCTGATGACTGAACTCTGATCTCGTCTCTCTCTCTCATCAGTGACCCGGAAACTGATAAGTGGCCGAAGAGTGTGTAGTAATTCTTTAGTAGACAAAAGAAAGACTGTCCTCCCTTCCTGCCTCCTTTTGGCGAGGAAGCACAAGTGTATCCTACCAGGAATCATTTTGATATCTGCAACACCCACTTTTAAATCAGCTGTTGAATTGTCTGAGGAGAAAAAACTGCAAACATTTTTAAATAATATTCTACTTATCTTGTTTTTTAAAAAATCTATAAAAATGTCTCGCTCAACTAATTTCATTTGTTTGAATCACTTTATGTATCTATTTTGGGATCCTCCCCTGTAAATGTAATTTGTTGACGTGCGAGTGGAGAAGAAGCTCTCTGTCACGTTCGTTAAAATAACTGGACCAAAGCGCAGCGTGATCTGGGTTCCACATCTTTTTATTAAAAAAGTGAAACTCACAGCAAAACAAAACAATAAATCTCAAACTAAACGTGGCACTAACAATAGTGCTAACAGGCAACTAACTATACATAGTCAAGATCCCACAAAGCACAAAGGGGAAATGGCTGCCTAAATATGATCCCCAATCGGAGACAACGATAAACAGCTGTCTCTGATTGGGGAACCATACCAGGCCAACATAGAAATAAAAAATCACCTAGATGACCCACCCTAGTCACACCCTGACCTAACCAACATAGAGAATAAAAAGCTCCTTATGGTCAAACAAGCAACATTTTCGTCCACGTTCCCTCTCCTCGTCGCCTCTCCTCGATTACCTTTGACCTTTTTCAAAAGGAGGCGAGAGGGGATGGAGGAAGGAAGAGAGAGGATGGAGGAGAGAGGATGGAGGAGAGAGGATGGAGGAGAGAGGATGGAGGAGGTGAGAAAATCTGTAGAATAGACCTCACCTCATCCCCCTGTAGAATAGGCCTAACCTCATCCCCCTGTAGAATAGGCCTCACCTCATCCCCCTGTAGAATAGGCCTCACCTCATCCCCCTGTAGAATAGGCCTCACCTCATCCCCCCTGTAGAATCGGCCTCACCTCATCCCCCCTGTAGAATCGGCCTCACCTCATCCCCTGTAGAATAGACCTCACCTCATCCCCCTGTAGAATAGGCCTACCCTCATCCCCCTGTAGAATCGACCTCACCTCATCCCCCTGTAGGATGGGCCTCACCTCACCCCCTTGTAGAATCGACCTCACCTCATCCCCCCCCCCCCTGTAGAATAGGCCTCCCCTCACCCCCCTGTAGAATAGACCTCACCTCATCCCCCTGTAGAATAGGCCTAACCTCATCCCCCTGTAGAATCGACCTCACCTCATCCCCCTGTAGGATGGGCCTCACCTCACCCCCTTGTAGAATCGACCTCACCTCATCCCCCCCCCCCCTGTAGAATAGGCCTCACCTCATCCCCCTGTAGAATAGACCTCACCTCATCACCCCTGTAGAATCGACCTCACCTCATCCTCCTGTAGAATCGACCTCACCTCATCCTCCTGTAGAATCGACCTCACCTCATCCCCCCTGCAGAATCGACCTCACCTAATCCTCCTGTAGAATCGACCTCACCTCATCCTCCTGCAGAATCGACCTCACCTCATCCCTCCTGTAGAATCGACCTCACCTCATCCCCCCTGTAGAATCGACCTCACCTCATCCCTCCTGTAGAATCGACCTCACCTCAGCCCTCCTGTAGAATCGACCTCACCTCATCCCCCCTGTAGAATCGACCTCACCTCATCCCTCCTGTAGAATCGACCTCACCTCATCCCCCCTGTAGAATCGACCTCACCTCATCCCCCCTGCAGAATCGACCTCACCTCATCCCCCCTGTAGAATCGACCTCACCTCATCCCCCCTGTAGAATCGACCTCACCTCATCCCCCTGCAGAATCGATCTCACCTCATCCCCCTGTAGAATCGACCTCACCTCGTCCCCCCTGCAGAATCGACCTCACCTCATCCCCCCTGTAGAATCGATCTCACCTCATCCCTCCTGTAGAATCGACCTCACCTCATCCCTCCTGTAGAATCGACCTCACCTCATCAACCCTGTAGAATCGACCTCACCTCATCCCTCCTGTAGAATCGACCTCACCTCATCCCCCCTGTAGAATCGACCTCACCTCATCCCCCCTGTAGAATCGACCTCACCTCATCCCCCTGCAGAATCGACCTCACCTCATCCCCCTGTAGAATCGACCTCACCTCATCCCCCCTGTAGAATCGACCTCACCTCATCCCCTGTAGAATCGACCTCACCTCATCCCCCCTGCAGAATCGACCTCACCTCATCCCCCTGTAGAATCGACCTCACCTCATCCCCCCTGCAGAATCGACCTCACCTCATCCCCCCTGTAGAATCGACCTCACCTCATCCCCCTGCAGAATCGACCTCACCTCATCCCCCTGTAGAATCGACCTCACCTCATCCCCCCTGTAGAATCGACCTCACCTCATCCCCTGTAGAATCGACCTCACCTCATCCCCCCTGCAGAATCGACCTCACCTCATCCCCCTGTTGAATCGACCTCACCTCATCCCCCCTGTAGAATCGACCTCACCTCATCCCCTGTAGAATCGACCTCACCTCATCCCCCCTGCAGAATCGACCTCACCTCATCCCCCCTGTAGAATCGACCTCACCTCATCCCCTGTAGAATCGACCTCACCTCATCCCCTGTAGAATCGACCTCACCTCATCCCCCCTGTAGAATCGACCTCACCTCATCCCCCCTGTTGAATCGACCTCACCTCATCCCCCCTGTAGAATCGACCTCACCTCATCACCCCTGTAGAAACAGTTCATGTTAAAAGGTGCAGTCCGGGATTCTTAAAAGCACTTACAAAATGTCTAACATATTGTACGAATTACAATTTCAAACATATGGTATGAATTTGCGAAACACTTTCTATTGTTATTTGCAGGATGTAACATATACTAGGAAGTGGATGAGGTAATACAATCATCTTCAGGGACTCACGTCAGCTTGTGAGCATTACTTTCAAAACTACTGCCTGAAATCATACAAAACCTTTTATAGTATCAATTTATTAACCGTAGCAGGAAGACAGGATTCATTCAAACTCTCTGCAATCACTCAAGACCACATGACCCACGCCAGACGGACAGATGGTGCCAATCTCATATTCCAGTAAGCAAATAGCCCATACTCTGCATTTAACACAAAATGGCCACTTTGCCATGAGTGAATAATGGCCCGGTGTCCTTCCATGATTTATTTGGAACTGATGGCTGTGTGTGCAGCCGGGAGACTAGAGCGAGGGAGGAGAGCGAGGGAGGAGTGCAAGGGAGGAGAGCGAGGGAAGGGGGAGAGTGAGGGAGGAGGCGAGGGAGGAGAGCGATGGAAGGGGGAGAGCGAGGGAAGGGGAAGAGCGAGGAAAGGGGGAGAGCAAGGGAGGGAGGAGGCGAGGGAGGAGAGCGAGGGAAGGGGGAGAGTGAGGGAAGGGGAAGAGCAAGGGAAGGGGGAGAGCAAGGGAGGGAGGAGAGCAAGGGAGGAGAGCGAGGGAGGAGTGCAAGGGAGGAGAGCGAGGGAAGGGGGAGAGTGAGGGAGGAGGCGAGGGAGGAGAGCGATGGAAGGGGGAGAGCGAGGGAAGGGGAAGAGCGAGGAAAGGGGGAGAGCAAGGGAGGGAGGAG